>NW_015654933.1:303376-304995 GCF_001515625.1 Sinocyclocheilus rhinocerous
TCTCTCTCTCTCTCTCACACACACACACACACAGGTTTCTCTCTCAGATAGGAAACTCAGGGGGGCGCTGCGGCTCGTGTTCAGCAGCTAATCGACGGTGTTCAGTGTTTAGAGCTGATGGCAGGTCTGAAGAACTGTAATTGTATAGTCTGTTTGCATATGCCCTGCCAACAGCCAAAAAAACACTGGAAAGTGCTGAAATAATGTGCATGTCAGAACTGCAGTCATGCCAACAGCATCGGGTCTTTAGAGGATAATCACAGGAGGACGAAGCGTAACTGCTGGAAACAAACCACTTTTGTATCATTGGATTCTTTTAGAATCATAAATACTCTAAAACACCTCTGCGAAGATTCATCCTTGAACTGATCACAAACGCCAACTTATTGCACTTTCACCGGATCTCTAGGAAAAGAGAGCGCACATGGCTTGAGGACAGTTTGGAGTTCCCAGGCAAAAATTACCAACGTTTCAAAAATCACTTGTAGATCTCTCATTATGCTATTTTATCACCACATCTTGGTTTGATTTTTTTTGTCAACTTGTTTTCTTTCAATTAGCACAGGTCTTTTGCGTTTCTTTTTTCCACTGATTGAAAGTAGGCTTCATTGATCAGAGATTATGCTGTTCAGTTTCTGAGTGAAAAACATTATTTGTGGATAATTCTGGCAATGTTTTTTCAAAAACTGAGGTGCATAAGCTCAGATCAGAGAGGCCTACGATCAATCAGTGCCAAAAAGTATAAGTATAATGAGAGATTCACAAGTAATTTTTTGTTTGACCAGGAACAACATAGTAAAACAAGGTATTAGTAAGTTTCAGTCCAATGTGATAACATTAACTAGCATTTACAGGAAAAAGAAAATCCTATGTGGGTCAAAATGATCCGAACACAACATTAAGCACTTGAGGTTGTGTTGTATAATCACAGATAATCATTACAGTTTATTTCATCTGCTTACACACTAAATCTTCACTTGTCACACAGTTTCTGAAAGCTGACACTCAAACAGCAGAAGCACACACCAAATCTACAAAACCATTCACTAATTCTCAGCCTTTGACTCAGTTTTCAATTTCATAAAACACTTTTTGTAAAACACAACACACAATTCTCTATGTACCACACACAAATCTAACAGGAATTAATATTATGGCAAATGTGTTTGCTTTTGAGATGTGTTTGTGATATTTTTAATGCAGTGTTTCATTTTGCAAGAGATGTGAGGCTTTTTGTGTGTGTGATTCTTGGATGTGTGTGTGTTTCTGTGTGTCTCAGGTGGATCGAGCGCGAGGTGTGTGACGGTGGGTACGCTGTGAGTGTGTGTAATGTGACGGATGAGCTCGGTGTTCTGGGCGTCGCCGGGCCGAAGTCACGGGCGGTTCTTCAGAAGCTGACAGATGAAGACATGAGTGACACGGCCTTCAGATTCCTGCACTGCATATCCATGCAGCTCGCCGGAGTTCCCCTCCGCGCCATACGCATATCCTACACAGGTGACGCTGACCGCTACACGCTAGTCATGCCAATCGACAGGACGCATGCAGATGAGCGGCTGTCCTCATACCCTTTTGTGTGTGTGTTTCTGTGTGTGTGTGTGTGTGTGTGTGTGTGTTTG
>NW_015654933.1:308067-309040 GCF_001515625.1 Sinocyclocheilus rhinocerous
CTAGGAAAAGAGAGCGCACATGGCTTGAGGACAGTTTGGAGTTCCCAGGCAAAAATTACCAACGTTTCAAAAATCACTTGTAGATCTCTCATTATGCTATTTTATCACCACATCTTGGTTTGATTTTTTTTGTCAACTTGTTTTCTTTCAATTAGCACAGGTCTTTTGCGTTTCTTTTTTCCACTGATTGAAAGTAGGCTTCATTGATCAGAGCTTATGCTGTTCAGTTTCTGAGTGAAAAACATTATTTGTGGATAATTCTGGCAATGTTTTTTCAAAAACTGAGGTGCATAAGCTCAGATCAGAGAGGCCTATGATCAATCAGTGCCAAAAAGTATAAGTATAATGAGAGATTCACAAGTAATTTTTTGTTTGACCAGGAACAACATAGTAAAACAAGGTATTAGTAAGTTTCAGTCCAATGTGATAACATTAACTAGCATTTACAGGAAAAAGAAAATCCTATGTGGGTCAAAATGATCCGAACACAACATTAAGCACTTGAGGTTGTGTTGTATAATCACAGATAATCATTACAGTTTATTTCATCTGCTGACACACTAAATCTTCACTTGTCACACAGTTTCTGAAAGCTGACACTCAAACAGCAGAAGCACACACCAAATCTACAAAACCATTCACTAATTCTCAGCCTTTGACTCAGTTTTCAATTTCATAAAACACTTTTTGTAAAACACAACACACAATTCTCTATGTACCACACACAAATCTAACAGGAATTAATATTATGTCAAAGGTGTTTGCTTTTGAGATGTGTTTGTGATATTTTGAATGCAGTGCTTCATTTTGCAAGAGATGGCTTGCAAAGGGGCTTTTTGCATTTTGTGTGTGTGATTCTTGGATTTGTGTGTAAAGTTTTGAAAAAAAAGAGGCAAAGCTTTGAAAATGTGTGTGTAAGCAGTTGAAAAAAACTAACATTTCTGAATTTAAGAAACACCTTTTCGCCTTGTCA
>NW_015654933.1:312552-313961 GCF_001515625.1 Sinocyclocheilus rhinocerous
AAAAAAAAAGAGGAAAAGTTTTGAAAATGTGTGTAAGCAGTTGGAAAAAAAAACAAAAAACCTGTATAAAGTACCAAATCAGCTCATAGAGACATGATACAAACTTACTATATCTTTACTGATGACACACCACCACCCCAATGACATCATCATCATCACAATCAGAGCCCTGCTTTAGCATGTTTAGCATGTGCTGATTTCCTGAGGGGACGCGGAAGGACAAAAGCGAAATGCACAACTCAGATATTCCATGTGCTTGTGCTTTATGATCCATGCATGCAGCGGCAATCAGAGCAAACGCCTCTCTCAGCACGTTCTTAAAAATCCATCACCCGGCTGCCTAGAGACGCCAGGCATATTTACATTCCGAGTCCAGGAAACCAGTGAAGGAAAGAAAGCGAGGAAAAGAGAGCGACAGACATGACCGCTCCAGCATTCTTCGCTCGGGTTTGCATTGACGTCAGATTGACTCGGGGACGCTATTAGACGTGACCGAGTTCATCTTGGTTGTTGAAAAGCTCATTAATTTAGATGCCAGTAATTCTTAGTTGTTTAAATCTGGTTTCAGTGACATCAATGAAGAACACTGTTAAACAACACGACTGAAATGAACGTGCATTAATGCTGCATTTTCACCAGAAACACACGTACACCGTCGACTTTGGTTTGATCAGTTGGGGTTTAAAAGACAATTAATATTCAGAAATATTTATAGTTCGGTCATGACAACTCTCGGAGGGATTGGCATGGTAATGTACATGACAATGTTACTGTGTTTGGTCTTGGTGGAATAGATCTGCTACGCTGCTGCTGCAGCTGCAGAGCAAGTACCGAGACTTACTACTGCCAATACATCCACAACATGCCGCTGTGAACATGTAAGAAATATTGCTGCTGCAAATATAACATACAAGAAATAACCCCCCACAAAGCAGGAGACATAGAAGGGACAATACAAGCCAAAACAAGAACAAAACACCCCCAACAAGCAGATCTATCGCCATGACATACAGTATGTACTGCTGCTGCTCCGAAGAGCCATGTGAACCGCACTGTTGTTACTTTCTCCACTTCATCAGTTCCAGCGGCAGCATAACAGCTTGTTTATTCATATTCGTGCAATGATGAGATGGACAGAGTTAGCCGATGCATGCCATTTTACTCTCTTGTGCAGATAAAGTTGTCAACGTTACGGTGCACAAAAACCCCTGGGTGGACTGACCTGAATGAACTGAAATAAAAGCAGAATATAAATGTTCTTTCTCCTTTTTCTGAATTACACAGCGCAGCGAGAGCACACGTCGCACGAGCACATTTCTCAGAACTACACTACCCATAATGCATTTCACTCGGAACTACAGCCGTAGATAGTGATCTTCAGCGTCTCCCGCAACACTGTCATTGATATG
>NW_015654933.1:314268-329464 GCF_001515625.1 Sinocyclocheilus rhinocerous
CAACACTGTCATTGATATGACTGCGATAAGCGCGTGCTTCTGACGCTGCGTGCAGCTGAAATCAACCACACACTCATCACAATGAAAACATCGACCTTAGAAATAACGAACGTGAACGCTGGGATAATCGCCGATGTATATGGCAGACCCCCGTTGAAATGCATACACAAGAATGCTTATTTCATAGTTTCATGTCCGTTACTATCGGCGTGTCCTCAGAGCGGTTACATATGCTCTAAACTGAGTTTTGCTCCCGCTGTATAAACACAGATGCTAAATGCTGCTTCTAATATGCTTAATATTCGCTCCTGCATACAATACAAACTGCTAACATGACACTTAGTTAAGCTTGATTATGGTTGCTCATTTTTGAATTCAATTAGGCAGACCATGCAATACACACAGCGATATGGATTAGAATAGCATTCACTTATCTTAGATGTTGATTTCGCCGTTCTGAAGCAAGCTCTAGTCATATATTTGAATGTTGAGCAGCGAGCTCATTGGCTACCGATACAGGAGAGAACCAATCAGCTGTGCCATGTGATAATGATGTCATTAGGTCAGAATGAGTTAGACCTATCGGACTGCACCATCTAGAGTTTCATGCCAGAACTCTGTATTTATGTTTCCATCGGCCTGTTTTGTGCGCATTTTGAAGTATCCCACAGCATCTGAAATGTCGTTATGATCATTCGTAAACGCCTGAGCAGAATCTGTCATCAAAGTATTTCTGTGTAATTGTTTTACACGACTTTGTTCCCAAACAGCAGCATCCACCTCCGAAAGCAATAACCACATTTATTGTGTTTCGTCTGCTCGCTCAAAGGCGCAAGTAATTTATCACATATTAAAATGATTATATTCAGTGGCTTCTCCGACTTTAGTGATATTTAGTGCCAGTTTATCAGGAAGTGACGATTTTGTTCTCTTTGACTCGCTGGATGGAAACGGTGCTTATTAGCATTTTTTATGCAATATTCCAATTTTGCGCATAAGTTAAATTTGCAACTTTGCTTGTAAACCCAGCTATTGATTTAACTGCACTGACACTATCGGAGGAGAACAAAATCTGAACAATCAAACTAACTTTGCAACACTGAAACACTTTTATTGAACTGAATTGATCTGAATAATAACTCTATTGTCTTCTGTAGAGCTGAAACTTAATTTGTTTCATAATTTATACATTTTAAAACATTATCACTGCAATTGTCCTGTGAAGCTGCTTTGAAACAATCTGTATTGTAACTTGACATGCACACTTAAGTACTCTGTCCTACATACTTCAATACTTAGCAAAAATTTAAAATAACCAGCATAGAATTCAAATTCAGATCAGATCTCTGTGTGGAGCAAACAAAAATCTCACTGCATTATTACAATTAATGGCCAAATGAATGTTTGGAAATGTAAACTGATATTTCCTACTGACACACAACAGCAAACATAGAAATAACTGACTGAGAATACTAGTGTCCTAATCATTTTGGCCACCACTGTACATTTCTGACACCATCTTTGACGCACTTCTTTCAGGTTTAAGCTCAATTTTAACTTGCCCTAGAATTCAGCTAAAATGAGGCTGAATCTTATTTTAATAACCAAAACAACCTCCAACGCTGGCGTCTGTATTTTCCTCTCGACTCACAGCTGGTTTGAATGGAGGCGAACCGCAGGGTCACGACTCTGTCAGACAAAGAATAAACAATCTGATTCAATGCTGTTCTGCTATCAGCTCCAATTAGACAACCACACAAACATCACACCTTTAGGTGCTAAATGCACTCATTGTTTGGACACGTGTCTTATATTTCAGCTGATGAGATTCCCCCAAGAGGGAAACGGTGGTATTTAAAGTGCTCAGGATCAAGTAACTATAATGACAGTGAGCCCTGTTTTGTCTTAGTTATGATTTATAACCTCGACGACCGACAGGCTTCCAATAAATCCAGATTTCAACATGTTAAAACAATAATTAAAGGTCAGACTGAAAGCTTAAACCTCACAGCAACAATGTTTTCCACATTCAAACAGGTATAAAATATTAGAGCTAATGGCAAAATTAATGGCATAATTCATTCAAAAATGATCATTTACGTCTCCCTTATGTTATTCCAAACCTGTGTGACTTTCTTCTATGGAAAATAAAAGATGTATGCAGAAAAACAGACAAAATAAAAGCATAAAATACCGTAAAACCCAGTCCAGACCAAGAACAAGAACTATAAAGATAATTATAGCAAAAATGATATTAGTGTCCACACCAGCGTCAAAAAACTCTTTAAAATGGAGTGGATTGTGATTGGCTGTCGTTTGTTTTTGTTGTTCATCAGCTGGAAAAAAATAGTTCTGGAAGTGATTCCAGCGATATTGTTTCTGTGTGTTGTTATTTGTTATAGTTGCGGTGTGGACTTCACTGTTGTAATTGGTATAAGCGCAGTCCATCAGATAAAAGTTATTATTATGAACTAAAATGCAAACAAAGCTAGTTTTAAACATGTGTTAATTTATGTTATCTGAAATGAACACAAAAAAAATCAACATTATTGTAAAAACGGAAACTTAACTAAAATACACTTTCATGGTTCTGAAACTAATTAAAATAAAATGTTTTTGATTGGTTGCCAATGTTTTTATTGTTCATCGACTGGAAAATCAGTATTTATCAGTATATTTGTGGTGCATGTGGACTTTGCTATTCTCATAGAATTACAACGATTATTATTACTTTATGCTGACAGCTCTTAAGTATATAACATATAAGCCTTTTTATTCAATGAAATATAAGTTTATTCAATGAAAACGTTCAAATTGAAAACTTCATTCTGCAAGACTCAAACTTGGCACATCTAGACACATCGCTTGATCATTTCATTATATAGAAAAACAACATCACCTTTTGTGTTTCACAGATCTGTCCTGTAGCTTACAGTTTTTGTTTTTCAACTAAAACATTGCCTCTTTTTTTTTTTTTCAAAACTTTACACACAAATCCAAAGAATTGCACACAAAATGCAAAAAGCCTCACATCTCTTGCAAAACGAAGCACTGCATTCAAAATATCACAAACACATCTCAAAAGCAAACACCTTTGCCATAATATTAATTCCTGTTAGATGTTTGTATGTTACATAGAGAATTGTGTGTTGTGTTTTACAAAAAGTGTTTTATGAAATTGAAAACTGAGTCAAAGGCTGAGAATTAGTGAATGGTTTTGTAGATTTGGTGTGTGCTTCTGCTGTTTGAGTGTCAGCTTTCAGAAACTGTGTGACAAGGAAAGATTTTGTGTGTAAGCAGATGAAATAAACTGTAAACAGTAGCACATGGTGCTAGCAACACCAAGGTCATGGGTTCGATTCCCAGGGAATGCATAAACGGATAAAAAATGTAAATGTGTAGCTTGAATGCAATGTGAGTCGCTTTGGATAAAAGCATCTGCCAAATGCATAAATGTAGGAGAATGAAACCCTGTGACGTTACGAGCAATTCCATCTCCTGACATCAGCACTGAGGCCTGGAGCTCTGCTCTGTGTTTGGTAAACATTTCTTTAGAAACCACAGCGATCAGAATGTGGCCACAGAAACTGGAAAATTAATACAAGGTTAATGACTTGGTTTGGCAGCGGCCTGCGAGCGATCGATCGAAAGTGGAGTTCTCTGGTGTGCTTTAACATTTAATGCAAACCATTCCTGTTCGCTGAGAGGAACAGAACAAGATCTCAAATCACTCAGAAAATCGGTTTTACGTGAACCGATCTTCTGTCCCGTCTTCACACGTCATCTTTTTTTTTAAGTGTGCATCATAAAGCAGGCTGAACCGAGTCAAACGTTCTCTAGTATCTGCTTTTAGGAAGGAAAAGTGCGTCTAGAGCGAGAGTTCATCATCATCACGACGGCCCCACCTCAAACATCTGGAGCTGATCTACAGGGAGCACTTACATTGTTATAACTTCGCCTGGCAGCGTGAAGAAAGAGATTTCAGCCCCTAAACACACAAAAACAGGATTATGCACAACACACAGGGAGAGAATTATCACACAAATCCTTCAAATAGGGGAGTTGGTGAAGCAGCTCTAGTGATGTGAAGTGCTCTAGCATTAACTATTAACGTTTATTTGGGCGTGTGCATCGTCCTACAGCATTTGTGCACCAGATATGATTGATTCCTTTTGTTGAGGAGAGAGTACTTTTCTACACTCAAGGCTTAATGATAATAATGGAGAGAGAGAAAAAACAACCCGGCAAGCCCTTAACAACGTCCTAACAATCCTCCACGACACCCCAGCATCATGAAGGTGCTGCTTTTTGAAGAAAAATTCAAATCTAGTTCATCTGCAAGTTGTGTTCGGGTCATTTTGACCCGGAGAGCATTTTATTTTTCCCCGAAAATGCTAGGTAGTTAATGTTTTCGCATTTGACTAAAACTTGCTGAGTTTGCTCACACAGGGTATAGCTTCCCAAAAAAATGTGACAGTTTTCGTACTTTTGGGGGATTTTCCCCCGTCTTGTTCCACTAAGCGCTCCTGGTCAAAAATGACTGGCCTTGTTTTCTTTGTATTTCATTTTGGAACTCACTGATTAGACCTTATGTGCTTTGAGTGAACATTGGCAAAATGATCCACAAATAATGCTCTTTCTCTCAAAAAACTGAGATGCATAAGCTCTGATCAGTGAAACCTATGATCAATCAGAAATACAAAACCTCTGCTGACTAAGTTGACAAAAAGATTGAATCCAAAATTTGGTGATAGCATCGCATAATGTGAGATTTGAACACAATTTCTGAAAGGCCAGCCATTTTTAATTGGAAACACCAATTTTCAACAGAAGAACTGGAGGAGAAGAAGCTGTTTTTCTCTCTGATGTAAATGTAATCGAATGCTAAGCCGGCACAGGGTGATTTCAAAGAACTGTCCTCATGCACGATGGGTTATTTGTGTAATGACGCATTGCACGACATTTTGGAGACGAGGTGTCGCAGAGTGCATATCACGGCTCATTTTTACAGGCTGTCGTCATGTGTTCTGAGTTTTGTCAGCGAGCTCTCGTGTTCGTGGTTCTGTCTCCGAGCGGGCGGGACTTTGAGGTTACGCATTCTGGCATCTTTCTCTCTCGCTGTACTCAATCTCTCATGTTTCTCTATTCCTCCACCCCAGTCAGTCCCTCTCTCTCTCTGGGCCCTTCTCCAAATGTTAACACTTTGTAGGTTTCCAGCGCTACAGCTTAAACCCCAAACCTCTCGCTCTCGCTCTCGCTCTCTCTTGGCGCCAGTGATATACAGTCTCTCTACAGCTACAATGCCAGAAAAGTTGATTTGGATGAAGCCAATTTCCAGTCAATGGATTTCATCTGATGCTTTCTTTGCATTATGTTCATATCCCTCACTCGTACTAAACTCAACTCTCGGCCTGAATCACGAGTAAGTCAGTCAGATTACATGGTTCTGCTCTGAGATCTGACGTATTTGGGACTTGCTCATTTGTCTTGCTTCATCTGCTGGACAACAGAACGTCTTCGGGAATGTTTGGTCCAGTTTGATGCCAGACTTCAGTTCGTTTGGTTTGTGTTAAAGTCATTTCTTCAAACTCAAATAAAGATGTTGAGGATTACTGGTATGAACTAGGGCTACCCCTGACCAACGATTTTCATAGTCGACTACTAATCGCTCGTTTAAGCTATTAGTCGACTAGTTGCACGTTTAAAAAATGTAAAAAATTTTATGACGTGAATTTAATGTGTTGCCATATTTACCGCTCTGCACAGGACAGAGAGCATCTCGTGTCTAATATCTTCATGTGTTCCCCTGACGTTCCAATCAACTAAGGCTAATTTTGATATATTGCGTTGCAAGAAAAAAAACAAAATTTACCGGCGCGTGTGAAATGCGTTATACAAATAAACTTAACATGCCTTAATTTCTAACAAGCAGATAAATAGTATCTGTCCTATACAGCGTTACCACTGTAAAGTATGTGAAAATAGTAGTTAAAAAAAGTGAATGAAAAGATGAAATGTTTATAATCCTCTGTGAAAAAGGGTGAGGCACAAGTGAAGACGTGGAACAAGAAACAAGAGATTCCATGTCTAGTGGAATAACTCATGGAATATTGTTGAATTTGTGGGAAATAAGGTGACGGGATCGCAAAACAGAATACAAAGCCGACATGGCTTAAATTTATAGGCTCATGTACCTCTCGAATTCAGCACAAATGCAAACGTTTCCACGGTTGCAATGTAACGTTTTATTTGCTAACCTATTATTTCTTTTCTAAACAAAGCTTATTTTTTCCCCAAAAAATTTAGTTGATTAAGCCTCTTCTCGTTGACTAGTCAACCAGTATGAATGCAATCAGGGATGGGCAGTATTTTCAAAATACAAAAATACTAAGATTAAAGGTATCTAAATACAAAATAGTATTTCAAATACATGTATTTGAAATACTGCCCATCCCTGAACGCAATGCATTGGTTATAAGTTATTCCCAAAAATTGATAATTAAACTATTGCCATGACAAATTGAAAATAGATATCCTATGATAACCTTACTTTGTATATCTTACAAATCAGCCGCGGCAGACAAACACTAGTTGTGTTCTGTGTGTGTAGAGTTTAGGCGTCAAATCCAAAAGGACAAACATGAAAACTTGTTCTTTCCCAAGTGTTTATGTTGCTACAGTTGCTGTAGAATGATGATGCAAACATACCGCGGTTCAGAGCCAAATCATACAATGATAAATAATAGAATGTGAAAAGACCTGTGAGGAAAAGACGTGCCAAAGATTCTTACAGAGGGAGAACAGCTCGTCCTAAACGAACAGCACGAGTGTGTGTGTGGTTAGTTTCTGGCTGGCTTTAGTGTTTCATTGGTGGATGTTAGTGTAATTCACTCCTGGGAAACTCATCGCTGATGCTGCTGATGGCGAAGCGAGGAGGGAAATTCCATCTCTCTCTCTACAGGACGCTGACCTCTCTTGCATTCCTCACAAATATCACTTCAGCCATGTTTCATCACTGACTGCAGGGCTTGGATCCCAGCACATGAATCTGTCCCGGGAGCCCATTACAAACAGAGCGCGGGGCCAAAAACAGCGCCGCTTGTTTGAATTAGCGAGATTGCGTCTGCTCTCGCTTGCCGAGCCCCGAGGATGCAGCTGCGCCAAAGTGATGTCACAGCGGCATGCGGTCTCCTGATGACATCACAGGGTGACATCATCAGCGCAGGTGAGGGTGTGGGCCGCTCGCGACAACGCTGCAAGCCACTCTAAAAGAGAGAAATTGAGTTAAGACGCATTACATGAAGCGAGCCGCGGATTTTATTTCAATCAGAAATGCTAGTCTTGGTTTCTCAGACTTGCCTTTGACGTCACGGTTCGGCATTGTCATGACATCATCTTCTCATCCTCAGTGATTCGACTTTCCAGAGCGATCGATCTCATCAAATCAATCACATCCAGAAGAATGTGTATACTAATGGATAACTCGCTCCAGGAATTATAGACCTCACACAGAATAAATCATACTGAACATAAGCCGTATTTATATCTTAAAAAAACAAAACAATGAATATCTGGTGATCTATGACAACTGTAGCTCAAACAGTAAATCATGGCCATGGTCATAGGTTCGATTCCCAGGCAAAATTTACAGATAAATGGTTAAATACTGTTACAAGTTTTTAGAAGTTAAAAAGTAAATCGCATTCATGTAGCTCAAACAGTAGATCATGTGGGTAATAATGCCAAGGTCATGGGTTCGAATCCCAGATAAAGCAAGAACTGATCAAATGTAAACGTGAAACTTGAATGCAATGTAAGGCCCTTTGGATAAAAGCGTCTGCCAAATGCATAAATGTAAACTGACATTCCCAGAATTCCCTGTGTGACACATCACATTTGATAGGTTTTCACTGAAATAATGGTTTCTAGATTTTTCTTTTCAGCTATGCACACAAAAGTTTTTATGTTACATCTTCTGTTGTTAAATTAATGTTTATTGCATTACTTTAGGGTGTGTTTACACTCACAATTAGGTTCTTTTGGTCTGGGCTACAAAAGAAAATGATACATTTAGTCCTGGTTCGCTTGGCGTTCACACCGTCATTATAAACACCAGCTTGTGGAAAAGCTACTTGTGATGAACTTTGATCCATCATGCGTTTATAAGGTGACTGTCAGTATATTATAAAAGCAAAATACAGATTTTATTAATTTGGTATTAACATTATTTCAGTTATTTCAGTTTACTCTACATTTGTGTCCCTGCAGCACAAAAGCAGTGCCTAACAAACCATACATCAATGGAAAGATTATTTATTCAGCTTTCAGCTTTCAAAAAATTGACCCTTATGACTGGTTTTGTGCTCCAGGGTCACATTTAATTTCAATCTGTGAAACTTAAAATGTTGCTACATTATTTTTACGGTAAGACATGCAGTAAAGTCACATCACACAGTTTTGGGATGTGGATTTGTGACGGCCGGTTTGGGGATGGACCGCTCGCTAAACAAACGCCACACCGGAGCATTACAGCAGATCTGGCGTGACCTGCTTCTCAAACCGCAGGTGTGTCAGAGCCCAGATGACTTCCTTTGCTGGGATTTATTGTTTTGGACTTTGTTCAAGTGGTGTGGCTCCAAACTCCCACACAACAGCTGGACAGGTTTTACACGGGCCATACAGGTGTATTGATGTGTTGCTTTTTCCCGTCGCCACGGCAACCACGCAGCACTTCTGTTAATCCACTGCTCAAAGCCCAAATATACAATGATTAACAGTCAAGCCTTGCTGCTTAAAGGTGTCACTTAAAGAGTTCTTGTAACCCGGCTGAATATGCACAGCTTAAGTAAACCATTTGTTCGTTAACTCCCCAGAAATGCATTAATCTTTTTAAAACATTAGCTTGATCTGACTCAATCAAAGCCCAACCTCAGATTCTCAGAGTCTAAACCTAAACCTGAAGAGGCGCTTCAAACGGACGGTGGAAGTGATTCATGAGCAAACACTGAATGCAGGAGCAAGGCTGATTTCTTCACACAATCGAGCGAACAATGGAGAAACCGAGGCATGAATTCTGTTCTGTAATTCTTATTGCATCATTCAATAGCACTCCCACACGGGACGACTGGAAACGAGACGCAACGCAAGAGCGAGAAACACACTGCCAACAAATGATCTAATCAACACCGTTTACTTCAGCGAAAACCATCAGACTGAGGAATGAATTTAAGCACACGGGTGTTATAGAAGTCATCAGATGCACTATTTTGGACACTGAAAAAGGTGGAAAAATCCCACAGATGAACAGATCAGACGGTGACTATTTTCACTAGAATCAGTAAAATCCCTGGCAACTACGTATCGACATGCAATGTACATGCTCACACTCTCCTCAGACATGAAACATGTATGTTTATCTAACCTAGAATTCAAATTCTGTCATCATTTACTCTCCCTCATGTCATTCCAAACCCATAAGACTTTTATTCATCCCCAAAACACTAATGAAGATATTTTTATTTAAAGTTGATTTCTGTCCCTCATTGAAAGTCTGTTCACCCAAAAGCTTAAAAACAGTCATAAAGAAAGCATAAAAAATAACCCATGTGGCTCCAGTGGTTTAATCCCAATTTTATGAAGCAATGCAAATGCATTGTATGAACCAAAAAAAGTATTTATTGACAAAATCTCTTCATTTCCGCATAGACATCTGACGCACGTTCAAGAGAACCTCGATGAATGCGTGTCGTAGACGTGAGAGTAGACCTTCAAGAGCAAAAATGCAAGTCCTCTTCCATCTCGAATTCTACAGAAACTATTTTGGAAATAGTTGGTCTTGGTTTGTATAAAGCATCTTTCTTCCTCTGCTAGACGGTCTACTCTCACGAACAGCATTCGATGTTTACGTTGAAGTGAATGTATTTTGTCAATAAAGACCTTTTTTGGATTTTTAGTGCAGCTGCATCGCATTTTGAATGAAATTGTGATTAAACCACTGGACTCAGGTGGAGGTACAGACATCTCTCAGATTTCATGAAAAATATCTTCTTTTGTGGTCTGAAGATGAAGGAAAGCCTTACAGGTTTGGAACAGCTTGAGCAAATTATGACCATTTTCATTTTTGGGTGAACTATCCCTTTAATACTAAGTTTTAATCAAAATGGAAACTTAAGTAATGAAGGATGGAAACTGTACGTGTTGACCTCGATTTCCACCTGAATCATCATGTGACCATAAAAACTCCCAGTAAAGAGAGAGAAACTGCTGACACACACAAAAATATCTTCTTTTGTGGTCTGAAGATGAAGGAAAGCCTTACAGGTTTGGAACAGCTTGAGCAAATTATGACCATTTTCATTTTTGGGTGAACTATCCCTTTAATACTAAGTTTTAATCAAAATGGAAACTTAAGTAATGAAGGACGGAAACTGTACGTGTTGACCTCGATTTCCACCTGAATCATCATGTGACCATAAAAACTCAAAGTAAAGAGAGAGAAACTGCTGACACACACACACACACACTCACACACTCACAGAGACAGACACACACACACAGGTTTGTTTTTGTGAAAAGTGGGGACTCTCCATAGGCGTAATGGTTTTTCTACTGTACAGACCGTATATTCTATTGCCCTACACCAACCCTACCCCTAAACCTACCCCTCACAGGAAACTTTGTGCTATTGAAAATACAGCTGCGCATCACAGAAATAAATTACAGTTTAACAGAAATTCACAGCTGTTTAAAAATTGCCACGGCCCGATCAATGCATTTTTTAAAACTCTAGTATTCCCGTTATGTTCTATGGCAAAATCTATGGTTTGTTTTTTGTAAGTGAGAGTGTTGGAAATGCTTCTGGAACTACGGAGGAACTCCACCTCAGCAGCTTTCACAGAAAAGGCCAGGAGTTCGAGTGAAACAGCGCATTCAGGGCTCATATCTTCATGTTCTGAGCCAGTTTCCTTCCTCCTGAAATCAGATCAGAGCCGCTGGGTCTCCACACCCAGTCTCCGGAGACCAGAGCTCAGTGACGGCTCTTACATAACCGCGGAGAAACGCTCCGGATGGACTCACCCATGCCAGTGCGTCCGGAGACATCATCAGCCTGCGCTCCATTCGGCCACGGCATGCTGTTCTCTGGAGGAATACTGGCTCTGTTTCTGTGTGTTTTACTGTATTATAAAGCTGTTCTGTCTTACAGATCACAATAGTGACAACACACACTCGGTGGCTTTTCCCCAGGTTTTCAAGACTTTTTAAAGAACGTGTAAAGAAAACTTCAGAAATACATGGAAGGAAACACAATATGTGACCCTGGAGCACAAAACCAGTCATAAGGGGCCTATTGTTAAAAATTGAGATTTGAATGAATGAATAAATGAGCTTAGCATTGATGTATGGTTTGTTAGGATAGGACAATATTTGAAAATCTGGAATCTGAGGGTGCAAAAACATCAAAATATTGAGAAAATCATCTTTAAAGTTGTTCAGATGAAGTTCTTAGCAATGCATGCTACTAATCAAAAATTAAGTAAAAATTGAGATTTGAATGAATGAATACATGAGCTTAGCATTGATGTATGGTTTGTTAGGATCGGACGATATTTGAAAATCTGGAATCTGAGGGTGCAAAAACATCAAAATATTGAGAAAATCATCTTTAAAGTTGTTCAGATGAAGTTCTTAGCAATGCATATTACTAATCAAAAATTAAGTTTTGATATATTTACGGTAGGAGATTTACAAAATATCTTCATGGAACATGATCTTTACTTAATATCCTAATGATTTTTGGCGTAAAAGAAAAATGTATAATTTTGACCCATACAATGTATTGTTGGCTATTGCTACAAATATACCCCAGCGACTTAACACTGCTTTTGTGCTCCAGGGTCACATATGTTTAGGTACTGTATATATATATATTAAACAGAGGATTTCTAGCCAGCACAACTTCAGGCTGTCATCTGACCTTCAGCGTTTGTTCTGTGTACGTTTTTTGGAAAGACATTTCAGACAGATAACAAAACTGAAAAGATTATTTTTGCATTTCAGTTAGACTGAGTGCATTTTGTGCTTTAAATATGTGTGGTAATGAGGTTTTAATTGTGATCTAATTATCTGCCGATAAACACACACGCTCGGCTGTCCTGCGTAAACCGTCCTGAACGAGAAACAGAGCAGGAGCGCAGATTTCTGAGCGGCACAGAGCGAGTCTTTGACTGCGACAGCACAGGTAGACTGTTCCTCCGTCAGCGTACTGCGCTCATTAACCCTCGCTTATCTGATCTCCTCAAGACATTATACAGGAGTCCAGCTGGCGGGCAGAGAAACTCAGATAAGCATCAAAACTACACTGGTGACAAAACGTCTGTGTATGTCGGCCTTCATGCAGCCGCTGCAGGACTTCAGGAAAAACCACACGCGAGGAAAGAACAAGATCAACAAGCCTCATTTCTGATCAACACATGATTTCTGTCTCCTCATGGAGTTTGGTGCCACTGTCAGCTTTAGGTTTGCTTAGTTGGGGTCTGAAAGACATGTATTTACATGCACCAAAACTTGACGATGTCTCTATTGTCTGTAGAGCTGCTTTAAAGCTGAATCTGAACGCCTCCGTAGTTGAGCTCTGCTATTTTCCCTTTATCTCTGTGAAGCTGCTTTGACACGATCTGTATTGTATGAAGCGTTTTTAGAAATAAAGGTGACCTGATATGAAAGCAGCAGGAAGAAAACTGCACCCCACCGGCTTTACCTGTAATTTCACTACTTACAAATACATTTGAAATTTGGCAAAGTGAAAAGAATGCATCATTTTTTAAACAAATTATAAGCAAATCTGACAAAGAGAGAGATGCATGCTTTCATTTTGAACCTGCATCCTCTATTATTTACATTGAGAGACTCTCAAGTCAATCAAGTTTCATTTAATTCAACACAGCTTTATACAATACTGATATAGTTTCAAAACAGCTTCACAGGGATGCACAAGAAAATAGCAGAATCACACTCAGTCATGAAGACGATTCAAATTCTGCTGTAAGCAGCTCTTAAAAGTCAAGTCACCTTTATTTATACAGCGCTTTTAACAATACAGATTGTGTCAAAGCAGCTTTACAGTATTATATAGTGTGTAATAATGCAAAACAGTAAACGCTCAATTTTCAGTTAAAGTCAGTTCATCATCGATTCAGTGATTTCATCGTCCAGCTCAGTTCAAATATAGCATCTGTGCAATCAAGTAGATAAAACGTTAATATCATTAAGTCAGTTCAATGTTGATTCAGTTCAGTTCAATACCAGTATTGATGTTGCAAAATACGATTCATCCAGTGTTGGGGAAAGTTACTTTTATAAGTTATGCATTACAATGTTGCGTTACTCCATGAAAAAGTAACTAATTTTGTTACTTAGTTACTTTTTATGGAAAGTAATGCATTGTTACTTTAAGCTGGGCTTGCTTATTTGTGGTTTAATAACAACAACAACAAAAAAAAAAAGTTAATTTTTATTTTAATTTCCTCAGGCTGAAGTCTCTGCACTTACTCACGATTTCTCTCAAAACAGGGACAGGAGAGATATCAGTGAATAAATGGGAAAACTAAGTAACTTGTTGAACTCTGTTGAATATTTTGATGTAAATTGAAACCTAATGCATTACTTTACTAGTTACTTGAAAAAAAGTAAACTCTCGTTGCTTGTAATGCATTGTAATGCAGCTCTACAGAAGACAATAGCGTCATTATTCACATCAATTAACTTTTTTTGTACGCATCCAATATTGTCAATGCAATTAAATCAATAATAATACTGAATATTAAGTGACTTGTAGGCCCCAAACTCCATCAGGTGACTGAAATGGAGGAAGAGAAACCAATGCAGTGCAACACAGTTTCTATAAAAAGTAAAAACTGCTGAATGTGCACAGCGCATTACGTACAGATAAACATTAATTTGCCAAATAGTTGGGCAGTAAAAGCAAGCCGTCATGCATTTTTCTTTGTGCGTCTGTTGTTGTCACTCTGTGCGTACACACGTGTGTTTGGACACATACCTGCGAGTGTTTGCATACCTGCAGCCTTTGAGAGGGAATCCGAGTGTGTGTGTGTGTGAGTGTGTGTGTTTACTCTGTGTGTGTGTGTGTGTGTGTGAGTGTAATGACCTGAGCGCTTTTGGTTTAGTGTGTCACTGGCAGAACAGATGACGCAGTTATAAGCCACAGACCTGAACTCTCTCAGCTGCTATTTTAAGAACAACCAAAAAATCTGCATTCACTCCCACAGAACATTAACGACAAAGACTTATACAATACGAGAGATGCTTCTGTGTAACCTTTGATACATGTAAAGAAGTTTTAGCAATGCGAGTCATTTTGTAGACAGCTATAATCAGGAAAATAGTCTATAAAATCCTGGTGGGACCCGATACACTGCAAAATATTGTTGTTTTCAAATATCTAAATATTTTACGTTTTACGTTTATTCTTCTTACTCCACTGAATTTTTTTTTTTTTTTTTTTAGAATAAACTCAGACTTAGTATCCCAAGCCATTTTCCATCTCGACCAAATGCATCCTGATTTAAGAATGCTTAGATATTTGTAATGGAGAACAAGATTAAAAACTACTAAGAAAGTTATTTTTCGCAATGTATCCCATTCGAAAATTCAAATACGATAACAGTATTAATAATATTTGATCGGAGAGAATAAACTTCCAGAGAAGCTTCTGTAACAGTCATCTCTCATTTGTCGCTCATTGGCTGGATTCGCGTCATCTCTCTGACCTTCGGACGGAAGTCGTAAAGAAATGTTGCGTGAAAAGGCTCTGCGATTTAGATTTGGAGTCACTTCACACTGACAACCTTTAAATCGCTTGAGATCACCGAGCTCTTGGTTTCTAGTCGGAAATGTTCCACCTTTTTGCAACCCTACTCACAACCCATTGCACGCTGGACGAAGATTCAGTCAGAGCTACAACGTGAAACGTGAATATATACGGCAGCGGTTACATAAGCATGTTGTGTAGAATTTTCCTTTATTGTTGCATGCTAAATATGAAGTTTATTCAACTGATGTGTGAATTTGCACAGCATAAGATGTTTGACCAAGCGAAATGTCACAGACTCTTGGTTTCATATCAAAACACCTTTGAAAAAAAAAAAAAAAAAAAAAAAAAAAAATTTTTTAATTTTAT
>NW_015654933.1:329692-340387 GCF_001515625.1 Sinocyclocheilus rhinocerous
AGTATTTTGAATTTACTATTATTATTATTATTAATAGTGTATTCAAAACATAAATGTGAAATCATTTCCCATTGTCCGTATTCACTGTGGTGAAGGATTTTGCATGGTTAAAATCTAGTGTGAAAATCACGTCTAAAATACACAAGCTGCTCATTTCCAACATATAAAAACATCAAGACACTACATCAAAACAACAGGGCAGAAATACTGACTGATGAAGAAGACAGTATGAAAGCGAGAGCAGAATGTGACAGAAACGTCTTAGTCACATCATGAACATCGTAAAGTCTGAAACACCCTTGAAAACACAGCGTCTACGGCTGGCCGAGCATCATCATCCAACATAAACAGCAGTTGCACAATGTCATTCACACAAACACTAAACACCATCATGGTGACACATTTGAAACTGAAATATGCAATAAATAATAATTCAGCAACATTAGATGTAACATACAACCCTAATAAACATAACTGATAAGAAAACAACTAAGAAGAAACAGAGTTATTTCAAAGAAAAAACATCAAATTTGAAATGCAACGCAGGGAATTCTGGGAATGTCAATTTACGGTTATTCACTGTAAATTATACTGTCTTTTTCACTTCCAAAAACGGTATTTTACCATAAAATTACATGAAATGTGTATTACAGTTTTGCACTGTATATAGTAGGGGAATTTACCGTTAACCGTTTAACAGGTTTTTACTGTAGCATTTTCACAGCTTTTTACCGTTAAAGTCAAAATAATTTTTTACCGCGTTTTAAGTCAAATAAGACAACAAATACGGACAAACACAAGGTCTACTGAAATGTCGGCTGGAGTTGAGCTTCACTGCAGTCTGGGAGCCTCTCTCACCCAAAACCACAGAAATATTACGCTCACAAAGCAAACTTCTCTCTGGTCAGCCGGCAGACTCTGACCAAAGCCATGACGTCTGCTCATGAGTAAGTGTAATGCTTGCTAAAAGCAGAGGAGGAGCAATTTGGAGACTCTTGGGATGCGGTGGTCTCTTTTTTTGGAGAAACCAAAATAACCAAACTGTTGTTCCGGCCCACACAAAGGGGGAGTTGTTTAACATAAACTATAAAAATGGCTATAAATTAAATCTCCTCTTTGACTGCTCATCAAGAAGAGCTCAAACCTCCAACATCTGCCCTCCAAATGCTTTATAAGCATTTCATCTCTGCTGCTTCTTCTCCTCAGAAGTATCATCTGAAAATACACTCTTTCAGGTCTCAAGAGACTTAAATAGTTCTCGGGTTATGTTATTTAAACGCAACCTTGATAAACCTGCCATTGTTTACACTAGTGTTGAGGGTAACGCATTACAAGTGACGTGAGTTATGTAATCAGATTACTTTTTCAAATTCACAATAAAATATCCGAGTTACTTTTTCAAATAAGTGAGGCACGTTACTTTGTTTTCCCATTTATTGACTGACAGCTCTCCTGTCTTTTTTTGTGTTGAGAGAGATCAGGAGTAAATGCAGAGCCCGAGGCTTATTAATTTCACTTTTGGTTTGAAAGGGCCCTTACAGTTTACAAAAATATAACCTTTGGGTTTTTTGTTGTTAAAAATAAATAAGCAAGCCCAGCCCAGGTGACAAAAAGTAACATAAAAGTAACAACGCATTACTTTCCATAAAAAGTAACTAAGTAACTCAATTGGTTACTTTTTATGGAGTAACGCAACATTGTAATGCATTACTTTTAAAAGTAACTTTCCGCAACACTGACTGTATATTATGTATATAGTTGCTCTTTGACAAACTGTTTTTGCTCCTCTTTTATAAGTTGCTTTGGATAAAAGTGTCTGCTAAACACTTAAATGTACATGTAATGTAAATGTAACTCAGTAGTAAAATTCTTAATTTTTTTAATGTACAGTCCTGGCCAAAATGATTAGAACACTAGTATTCTCAGCAGCTAAAAATGGTTTTAAGTCAGTTATTTCTATGTTTTTCTGTAGTGTGTCAGGAGGAAATATCAGTTTACATTTCCAAACATTCATTTGGCCATTAATTGTAATAATGCAGTGAGATGTTAGTGCTCCACACAGAGATGTGATCTGATCATCATCAGTCTGTCTGGAGTCACATGAAGAAACAGAACAAACTGAGACAGACTCAATCCAGAAGAACTGATGCTTCAAGAAACCTCCTGCAAAGCTCCTGAGAAACATTGTATTTAAATTTAAAACATTCATACAAAGGCTGTCACTCGTGCTTAACCTTATTTACCCCAAAAGTATCTTAAATGCATAAAGAAGTACTTTTTGAAAGGGTACCACCTGAGTAACAACAGAGAGTATATGAAGTGTGTCTAACACTAAGTGCACTAAGTGCTCAGGCTTATGGATCGTGTGTGAAAGTGTGGTGCAGTTCGGTTTTCCCAGCTTTTTAGAGGTTTCTAATCCTGGAGAAGCCCAGTGACATCACCCCGGTCCAATATGCCCCGCGCGTCGCACCCTAACCGTGCTGAAGGGGCTAAATCCTCTCGCAGAGACCTGGGCTTCGAGCCTGGATCTCTCTCTCTGTCGTGGGTCACCACGTCACGTGATCAGGAAGCGTGGCTCCTGTCCATTTCCTCTGCTGGCTGAAGGGGAACATTGTTACAGAGTGGGCGGCGCTGGGCGGCTCTTACACGCTGGGTTAAAAATAACCAGCATATTTAAGGCCGAGGAGGAATCTCTTCAAGCTCAGAGGCGGCGCAGACTGCCTCGCGACAGGAGCTCGCGCCTGCTCCTTCCTAATTCTTTTCCCTCTTTATTTGATGGGTTGATGCAACTGTCTAAAGAAATCTGTATCAGCGCGTTTAAAAGGAACATGCATTTAGCCCACCCTTGCTGTAGTAATGACAGAAATTCTGGACATGCAACTATGAAACTTGCATCTTGTTTACTTTTCCAAAATAAAAACACCGCTCTATACTGTACACACACAGCGTCCATTGTGTTTTGCACTTATGGAAACTCATCTAATGGCTCTGACATCTTGCTCTGTTTCTCCTTAAACACTGTTTATCTTGGCGGCTTTCTTTTAATCTACCATTAAACTGCACTATTCCCCAAAGTATTCACCCGTTTGAGTCGGAGTTTGTACAGTTCAATGGCTTCTAAAGAATTACACTTGACCTTCGGCTGCGAAGATATTTAAACGTGACCCTGCAGCACAAAAGCAGTGTTAAGTCGCTGGGGTGTATTTGTAGCAATAGCCAACAATACATTGTATGGGTCAAAATTATCCATTTTTCTTTTATGCCAAAAATCATTAGGATATTAAGTAAAGATCATGCTCCTTGAAGATATTTAGTGAATTTCCAACTGTAAATATATCAAAACTTAATTTTTGATTAGTAATATGCATTGCTAAGAACTTCATTTGAACAACATTAAAGATGATTTTCTCAATATTTAGATTTTTTTGCACCCTCAGATTCCAGATTTTCAAATATTGTCCGATCCTAACAAACCATACATCAATGTTAAGCTTATTTATTCAGCTGTCAGATGATGCATAAATCTCAATTTCACAAAAACTGACTGAAGCTTTAACAATCCCATCAGCAAGTCAAATACAAGAGTTTAGACGTTCGAGGAAAGAGTTCCTCAGATCTGGAGCATAAGAACTGATCCAGACCGAACATTGATTTGTGTAAAACGTATTTTGTTCTGGTAGCAACTGTTCATTCATCGATGATAATTTAACCCACTCACTACCGATGGCAGTATCGTGGAAATTAATCTTTACACTCCACCATATGCACATTTACTGAAAGTGCCAAAAGAGGAGAGATCACCTGTTTATTTAAATATATAATTTGCATTCTGATTCCTGGATAGAGAGTCTGTCAAGATTTTCCCACAGGTACAGATAAGATACGTGAACACACTATGCCAAGGAAATGAATGTAAACACCTCTTAGAGGCCTAAAAATTAGTTTTAGCTCTGAAATGCAAACACATAGTGAGGATATTCCAAACCATTCCTGTAGTTATTGAAACTGGAAAGTGTGGCATTTGCATAAAAAGGTGTAAAAGTCCATCACTGCCATTATAAAGACATAAACTCATTTCTAATTCTATTCTTTTTCCTCACGTTCTTATATCGTGCTTTCAAAAAAGCAACTTAGTTGTACATACCTAGCTTTGCAAGGAAGGGTACATAAACAACAGATGACATCAACACACTCCTGTAAGCCTGACGTTTCTCTTTCCCAAAATAGTTTTTTTTGTCATGAAACCAAAGAACCAAGTATATCTCTCTGCTCAGACTGGACAGTCTTAGATGTCATTTTTCACTAAATAAAAACATCCACCAGCACAATCCTGAACATTACACGCAAACGAATCTGGATGCAGTGCAAGATCAAGTGCAATAAAACCGTAGCAAATCAACAGACTTATCTATCCAAGCTACATTAATCATGAAATTATAATACAAGTACAAGTATCGTGGGACTGTTTGAGCGTGAGAATGTGTGTGTGTGCATCTGTGTGTTAAAGGGGCAACATTCAGTGTGTTCTGTGGCTAAATGAAGGCCTGCTGTTGACAGAGCCAAACGAACAAGATCCTGATGTAACAGGATGGTCTCCGAGCTCGTGTTTGCTCACCATACAAAGATGATTGTAGACAAATCCTCTGAGACCGAAACGAGTTTATGTAGAAGCCGCCTCTTAATACACAGCACTAGCCTAATGGCTCATCACAGCACAAAAATGTTTTTAGCATTAAAACAAATTATATTGAGGTGTCTTGATTCAATATTAAGGGCTGTTAAAAATTATCCAACTGTTCCTATTGCTTAATATGTTCAAATACAGACACAGAAGAGTTACAGAAACACAACTGAACACTCCATTAAATGGAATATCACAATGACATTGGGTCTGCTGTCCTTCGTGGCTGTTTCACAGAAGTTAGATATGGAGGCCTTTTTCTGCTACGGAATAAAAAATAATTAAATTAAAAGGTAATTGTGACTTCTTATCAGACAATTCTGACTTTTCCCTCTCGCAATTCTGAGTTAATGTCTCACAAGAAAAAAATCAGAGTTGTCAGGTAACAAGGTAGCAATGATCTTTATTTTTTACAAAAAAACCAAAAAAAAAACCAATTGCGAGATGTTAGCTCAGAATTTTGAGAAAAGAGTCCTAATTTTAAGATGGAAACTTGGAATTGTGAGAAAAAAAGTCAGATTTCTGAGTTTATATCTCACAATTTTGTGTTTATATCCTACATTTCTGACTTTTTTTCTCAGAACTGCAAGAAACAATGTCTGAATTCTGAGATAAATAGTGGCAATTATCTAATTTTATTAATTATATATATAAATCCTGTGGCAGAAACGGCTTCCAAATTTAGAAGTGCCTCTGATACAAACCCTTCTTAGAATGCATTAATTTTTTTGAGCCTATTTATTTTCATAAATCAAATAAAAATTGCAAACTGAGAACGCAAAGTTATTAAAATAACTAAAAAAGCAATACAGAAGTGAAAACGCTGACATACAAACAACGCAGCTGTCTCTAGCAAAAGACTGCAGTAATATGACAGAGCAACAGAAGATTTTACTCATGATCAGGCGATGAGCACTGAATGAATGAGAGGCAAGGCTTTTCATCACAAAACAATCCTACACATTTCTGCCTGCCTTTGTCCTGTGCCTTAGGTAAAAAAAAAATGATTAGGGTTAATTACAGACACGCCTCAGTGTCAGGACTGTGTGAGCAGTGTTCAAGCTCCTCAATAACTCACGCCAGGAGCAGGTGTCACTGGAAACACGCTTCGTGTTTGAGAGAGGAGAGAAACAGAGCGTGGCTTTTCACCCATGGCTTTCTCACTCGAGTCTGTTGGTCCCGGTTGCTAACACGCACATGTTTGTGTGGATACAAAATATCGGCCCGCTGCCAGATTGCTTTTGTTCCCTCCTCCCTCTTGATGACGTCACGAGGTGTATTTTTTCTGCGGTTGCCGCGCAACGAGAGGCGTGTCCGGGGTTTAAGAACTAGGCGAGGAAAGCCCTGCTCGCATCTGAGGAGTCACTCGAGTCCAGACACCGGACAGCTCGCGACAGGGAATCCCCGAGTAACGAAACCGAGCCGAGGCTGGTTTGAATGGCCGGTTCCGTCAGCATGGCACGGGGACGCGTCTGATGCGCTCTTTGCTCCGCGCTCGCAGTATTAACGACTGTAATAAAGACTCCCATCAAGGATTGACTGGACGTGTTTTCCACTCATGAGGTGCGTTTTGCACTTGGAGCTTTCCATCGCTTTTTCTTTCGGCTTTGATGTGTCCGATAGTTTTCCCAGACCTGCGTGACTAAAGGATTCTTTTATTTTTTGCGCTTTTTTCAATTGCAGGCAGCCACCGAGTGAGTTTGACAGCATGGCACTGAGCGGCACGCTTTTGCCGTCTATTTCCAGCTTTGCGAGCGACGCAGCTGTGAAGCACAAGGCAATGACGGGACCTGGAACTGCCAGTTTAGTGAGTATCAAACAGGTGATTATCGGTCACCGGGCACATTCGCCGCTGTTTCAGATTGTCACCGGATCGTAGTTATTCCTCCAGCAGCGCAGGGGCGTGAACCGTTCCAAACCGATCACTATATAATGTGACCCTGGAGCACAAAACCAGTCATAAGGGTCAATTTTTTGAAAATGAGATTTATGCATCAGCTGAAAGCTGAATAGATAAGCTTTCCATTGATGTATGGTTTGTTAGGATAGGACAATATTTGAAAATCTGGAATCTGAGGGTGCAAAAAAATCTAAATATTGAGAAAATCATCTTTAAAGTTGTCCAAATGAAGTTCTTAGCAATGCATATTACTAATCAAAAATTAAGTTTACGGTAGGAAATTTACAAAATATCTTCATGGAACATGATCTTTACTTAATATCCTAATGATTTTTGGCATAAAGGAAAAATGGATAATTTTGACCCATACAATTGCTGAGCTTTTGTGCTCCAGGGTCACAAATATCTAAAGTTCTTTACCGTGCACTGATTACAAAATACTTCTAGCAGTGTGAATTCTCTTTCAGGCACTGTAGTTGAAAACATAAAAACAATGCAGCATGACAGGGTCTTTTAATAATTCATAATAACATCAGAGGCCAAGTTGTACCTAGAAATAATTTCTGTTGAAGACAAGAACGAGGTCACATTTTAATTGAAATCAACATGTCAGCAATAGAAACCATCACAGAAATTCTAATGGTTTCCACTACAAACACCATTACAAACAATCAACTTCTAACCATTAAAACCATTAAAAAATGGTTTTCCGTAGTGTGTTTGGGACATATTCCATTAGGATTTATTGGTTTTAACAAGCCATTAATAGAAGGTGACCGATTACCAGTAGAAACCCACAGGCACATTATAGTTTCCATTAAAACCAACACAAGTGCCATTATAACCAGTAAAACCATTACACATTTTGTGATGTTGTCTATTTGAAGAGTTCAGATGCAAAAGCCTCTAAGTGCCATCTGAAATTTTCATCTAAAATGAGCATTTTTATCAGGCTCCTATGTTTAAGTTCGGTAATTTTACTCTAATGGCAATGCATAGGGGTCCTTTTCTATGCAATTACCTTCTATGCAATGAACCTAAACATAGGAGCCTGATAAAAATGCTCATTTTAGATGAAAATTTCAGACGGCACATAGAAGCTTTTGCATCTGAACTCTTCATTTGTGTGTTTTTTTTCCAGTAGGGTAGATATTGATTTTGACACACTTTTGATGACTATGTCTTTGAGAGACTTACCTTGTCTTGTTCCCTCTTCCCTCTGCATGTCTCTGTGTGTTTGGAATAAGAGATGGAAGGAGGAGATTTCTCACCTGAAATGCCCCTGCATGTCTACAGGTGGGATCTGCACTGACCAGGACGTCCCTTCCGTAATGACCAAGAAGGAGCCAGAAGAGCTGGACCTATTGGACTATGATTTTATCCTGTCGAACAGCATGCTTCAACAACAACAACAACAACAACAACAACAACAACAACAACAGCAGCAGGAGGCCTCAATGGCCAGCACCTCCAGAACTCTTCCGCCTTCCCCTACGCCCTACCCCTATCCGATGCCCTCTCCTCAGGGACAAGAGTCCAGCATGTTGTACAACATCCCGGACATCAGCGACGTATCTCCCTCGGGAGGTTTTGTCGCCGAGTTGATGAGGCCGGAGCTGGATCCTGCGTATCTTCAGCCCACGAGCCTCCACGGAAGGTTTGTGGTGAAGACCACCATGGACATGAACGATTACAGCCAAGGGCTTAGTAAGGGAGGCTCAATGTCGGACTCTTCCTCCTTGCCGTTTGCATGTCCTAGGATAAAGCAGGAGCATCCTAGCACTTGCGGCATCACCCGACCGATGGATCTCCATCTGGGGGTGAACTCGCGGCCTGGAGTCAGCCAGAGACCGCTGCTGGAGCCTCAAGGTTTCAGCACGGCCCGAAGGGCCATGGGGCCCAGTCGCTCTTCCACTTCCTCTCTGTCTCCGGACGAGCATCCTCAAGCTCAGGCTCTGGGGCCCCCTCCGATCTCGCTGGCCCCGGAATATCACCCCTCGCCGGGTTATTCTGGCTTTCCGCAGCCTCCCGCCCAGTCAATGCAGTACCAAGGTCAGTCACAACTCAAACTCTTCATTTATGTTATACCTTACCTTACCTTTAACTCTTTCCCTGCCAAACACGGAATTTTCCGGGTTTCCGTGTTCTCGCTGTTATACGCTACATCATCTCCTGAATGAGTCTAGAAAGTGCCGATCAAAAACACAGACCAGGAAGACGCAGAAACGAGCAATCTAATATGTAAGCATATGCATATGAAAAATAATGCGATCATCGACACTAACCGCATATAAATGAAAACTGACTAATGTTAACAAGTGAAATGTGGATCCAGAAAGTGGGAAAGGCCTGTGCAAGCTTTGGGAGCGCTGATGGAAGCCATCTACTGCATCTTTGCTTTGATAATATTGCTGAATATGATCCAGATGTAGTATTGGATAAAAATGCGATTTTCTCAACTTTTTTGCTCAAAATGTTGCTTTTTTATGAAACCTACCTACATTCAAGTGTTGATAAAAAAACAATGCTTGAAGCTAGAATAAAACAGATGTTTTTGTTTGAAAGTAGAGTGTCTGATGCATGTTCAGATATTCATACAACAAAATATTCTGGGGGCCATGAAATTTCAGTGAAAATTAGCAAAAATGCTGGCAGTGGCTGGCAACTTTTTTCAGAAACGCTGGCGGGGAAAGAGTTACAGGGGTCATGAACTGCCTGTTTTTTTATTTTGTACTGTTCTCTGAGGTCCACTTATAATGTTATCAAGATTTTTACATAAAAAAACATCATTTAGAAGTAATAGGCTATTTTCTGTCCTGTTTTTACCCCCCTCATCAGAACACTCTGTTTGAATAGGCGTGGCGGATTGTAGACTCGGAAGTAAACGCCCACTGCTGTGATTGGCTAACAGTTGGCTAACGCATAAATAACTCAATACATATCAAATCATGTGTAAGAAGAGACAAAGCAATAGTGATCACGTAATAACAGTTACTCACACTTGTGTGTTGCGACATTACTGTCAGATCCAGTATAGTCGCACAGCATCGGCTTTAATTTCAATCTTTCTGAAAACCCAGCGTCGAATTGTGCCTTGTCTAACAAATTCACGGTAAAATGTAGTGAACAAAAGACAGAGATCTTACTGACGTGGTCTGAAGTTCATCCACTCTTTCCTAACGTTGGGATCAGAAGGAAGGCAATGCAAACACTGTTTTTCCACAGCTTGGAACTGCACAGCGTCTTGTTGTCTTCGGCGCATCTTTATCGTTTGGTTTCTTTGTACAGCTGCATTCCCCTCTCTCGATATTACACTACATTGGTGAATTGGTGGGCGGGGCTAAACAGGCAGTGATGTATAATCGTGGGCGGGGCTAAACAGGCAGTGCTGTTAAATCGGTGGGCGGGGCTAAACAGGCAGTGCTGTAGAATCGTGGGCAGGTCTAAACGGGCAGCGATGTAGAATCGTGGGCGGGGCTAAACTGGCAGCGCTGTAGAATCGGTGGGCGGCGCTAAACAAGCAGTGACGTGTAATCGTGGGCGGGGTTAAACAGGCAGTGCTGTAGAATCGTGGGCGGCTCTAAACAGGCAGCGATGTAGATCGTGGGCGGGGCTAAAAAGGCAGTGTTGTAGAATCGGTGGGCGGGGCTAAACAGGCAGTGATGTAGAAGCAGGCGTTGATCTGCGGAGGCGGTGCTTATCCACACTATTACATCAGAGTAGAACATTCCACAAGCTGTCGTTTTGGCAGACTGCCTTCAATATAAACTGTTTTTAGACTAACGAGAGAGATTTGAGTTCTGAAACTAACAGGATGTTTTTATAGTACAATGACCTCTTACATGTCAAAAGATCAAGGGAATATTGGTTTCTCAGTTCATGACCCTTTTAAAGATGACCTGTAGAGTCATTTGTTGAATTTGTAAAGCATTAATTTCTGCCTCAGTGACACTAACGCTCTGGGCTCTTTCCTCTTCGGCAGAGCTGATTTCTCCAGCCGAGGGTTTGCCTGAAGAGTCCAAGCCCAAGCGGGGTCGGCGCTCCTGGCCGAGGAAGCGGACAGCGACGCACACGTGCACCTACGCAGGCTGTGGCAAAACATACACCATGAGCT
>NW_015654933.1:342634-344513 GCF_001515625.1 Sinocyclocheilus rhinocerous
GACTGTTATGAGATACTCATTCATAACAGTCGAAATTGACAAATCATGCTTTTTAGAATTTACTTTTTATTTCACTGTTTTAATGTTGACTTATTTATCTCAGTTTTATCCAGTGTTGTAGAATCGGTGGGCGGGGCTAAACAGGCAGTGATGTATAATCGTGGGCGGGGCTAAACAGGCAGCGTTGTAGAATCGGTGGGCGGGGCTAAACAGGCAGTGCTGTAGAATCGGTGGGCGGGGCTAAACAGGCAGCGCTGTAGAAGCAGGCGTTGATCTGCGGAGGCGGTGCTTATCCACACTATTACATCAGAGTAGAACATTCCACAAGCTGTCGTTTTGGCAGACTGCCTTCAATATAAACTGTTTTTAGACTAACGAGAGAGATTTGAGTTCTGAAACTAACAGGATGTTTTTATAGTACAATGACCTCTTACATGTCAAAAGATCAAGGGAATATTGGTTTCTCAGTTCATGACCCTTTTAAAGATGACCTGTAGAGTCATTTGTTGAATTTGTAAAGCATTAATTTCTGCCTCAGTGACACTAACGCTCTGGGCTCTTTCCTCTTCGGCAGAGCTGATTTCTCCAGCCGAGGGTTTGCCTGAAGAGTCCAAGCCCAAGCGGGGTCGGCGCTCCTGGCCGAGGAAGCGGACAGCGACGCACACGTGCACCTACGCAGGCTGTGGCAAAACATACACCAAGAGCTCCCATCTCAAAGCCCACCACAGGACTCACACAGGTCAGTGTTTGTAACATGCCTTTTTCTGTCGTGTGCATGTGCTTTAATAACAATCTAACACGCCCAAACACAGCACTGCCAAGCGCATTGTCTGCGAGTGACTAGAGACATATATAGTGAGAGTACAGTTGGCAGGTGGTTTGATCTGCTATTCAAACAGCAGGTTGATACTGATCCCTGTTGAAATAAAACCACAAGCCTGTCCGACTTCCCCTTCTATTCAATCAGCGCAGGGATGAGCAACATTTGAATTGTTGTCTCCCTCTCTCTAACGGCTTTCTCTAATGTGACCAAAGTGTGTTTGATTGTTCTCGTTAGGTCCTCAGGGGGAAACGCTAACTGTTGCGTGTCTCTGTGTGTTCAGGAGAAAAGCCGTATCACTGTGACTGGGAGGGATGTGGCTGGAAATTCGCCCGTTCGGACGAGCTCACGAGGCATTACAGAAAGCACACGGGCCATCGGCCGTTTCAGTGCCAGAAATGCGACCGAGCCTTTTCCCGATCCGACCACCTCGCGCTGCACATGAAACGCCATCTATAACCAAGACTGGAAGACCCCCCCAAAAAAGTGAAGATACTAGTGGACTAGCGAACCATGTGTTGCCTTTGAACAAGAGTCAGTGAAACTAGAGCTCCATGACAAGCGGTGTCATCCACAGCATCAGGGTTGGGACTTTTCGAGTTCGTTTTGTTTATTTTTTAAGGTGGCCGAGAGAGCTCAACGCGCTGCAAATGAAAAAACCAAGCGGCAACCTCCCGCTCTCTCTCGTGAAGCCAACACGGAAGTGACTTAAACTGTAATTCATCAACTGGCCGCTAGAGGCTGGCTGCAAAAGGGAGTCAATCCCATAGACTCCTCATGTTAAAATGCCCAACTTTACAGCAGAAAAAAACATGTTTACAGCCTGGTTCAAAAAATTATTTTGGTCTATATAGCTAATTTTGCCCTTCATGACAACTGTGAGGGGGGGTGAATTTTTTTATAACTCACCCGTTTAAATTATATTAAGACTTAAAGTTCTGCATAATTAAGGGCGTGGCCACTTGAGTGACAGGTGGATTGCCGCTGCCGTCACCACCGTCGAGCTAGGTGGGCGTGGCTTCAGCAACCTGCTCCTGCCTCTTTGCCCATTTTCGATTA
>NW_015654933.1:345536-353552 GCF_001515625.1 Sinocyclocheilus rhinocerous
TTTTTTTATAACTCATCCGTTTAAATTATATTAAGCCTTAAAGTTCTGCATAATTAAGGGCGTGGCCACTTGAGTGACAGGTGGATTGCCGCTGCTGTCACCACCGTCGAGCTAGGTGGGCGTGGTTTCAGCAACCAGCTCCCACCTTTTTGCCCATTTTCGATTATCCGGGAGTGACGCGCTGCCAAGATGGCGACGGCCGGTTCTGCCCACTTTGAGCTTCAAAAACGCTCTTCAGGAACCTACGGGTGACGTCACGGACACTACGTCCATGTTTTTATACAGTCTATGGAAAAAACACATGCAAATTAAGAAAACATCTTCATCAATTTGACAACACAGGCGCTGCAAATGCTCACAACTCAAACAAAAACAGAAATGCACTGCAAATATAAATATATAACAGAGTTCATTTGAATTTTGTTGAGGTAATCTTGTTGTGGTTTGTGCTACTTGCGTGTTTCTGTATTTGTTTGTGTTGCGAGTATTTGCAGCACATTTTTGTATTTGTTTGTGTTGCAAGTATTTGCAGCGCATTTTTGTATTTGTTTGTGTCGCGAGTATTTGCAGCGCATTTTTGTATTTGTTTGTGTCGCGAGTATTTGCAGCGCATTTTTGTATTTGTGTCGCGAGTATTTGCAGCACATTTTTGTATTTGTTTGTGTTGCGAGTATTTGCAGCACATTTTTGTATTTGTTTGTGTTGCGAGTATTTGCAGCGCATTTTTGTATTTGTTTTTGTATTGTTTGCACGTGCTGTCAAACTGATGTTTTCTTGATTTGCTGGTGCTTTTTCTATTTGCATGTGTTTTCTGAAGTCGCAGCGCGTTGAGCTCTCTGAGCCACCGTCATTTTTCCCTTTTTGTTGTTGTCTTCCACCATGCTGGCGATTCCCTGTCTGTTTCCTGCACACTGGGACAATACTGGAACATGCGTCTACTTACCGACAAAACTTGGAGATGCCAAGTGCCAAACACAAGACTGGAAATATATGAATATCAGGGATAATAAATGGAAACATTAGAATATATGTATTAAAGAGGCCTTTAATCGACCTACATTCCATCACGTGTTCCTCAGAACACTGATCCGTCTTATGGATTGTTTTATTGCTCTCTCTAAAGCCATTAATTTCAGGTACAGAATAATTTATAATTGTGTTACAAGATGGTGCGGAGTATAGCCAGGTGTATTCAGTAAGGTACCAAAGATACAAGTGGATTTTAATTGAAGTCTTTGAGTCTTGGGGGCGAACGCATGACCTCTCTTTGGTGATGGCAATCTAAACTGCACTGTGATTGTGAGGTGCAATAATTTTGATATGCAAGACGCTCATATTTTTATATAAGAAACAAAAAATTAACTCTGAACAATTTTTCTTTGTTTATAGTCAGATTCGTGTAATATAATCTTAAGTTTTGTACATTTGTAAATACTTTTTTCCATTAAGGTTTTTGTATTTTATGTATGAATGCAATCCAGTAATAAAAAGTATGCGAATTGACTCTTTTTTTTAATTCAGTAAACTATGCATGAATAATGTGTGATTTCATCAGTTTCCTTGCGTGTTTTACAACATGTCCGAACATTTACATGGATTAATCTGCATTCAAACATGATCAGGTTTTTCTGCCAGTCTTAAGTTGCTAATTGCCATCTGTTTAGCAGCAGGTGTGATTAAAGACCGTACACTTTCTTATTCATTCCTCTATAGACTTAGTTTCAGTCTGATTTTCTTTCGCTACATGCATTAAGTGACCTGCCTTAATATTTGTCATTGTGCATCAGCGTTTAAAAAACAAAACAAAAAACTGCTCAATTAAAAAAGATGATTCACTGGTATATCATGAGATTGTAGACATGCTTTCCCATGCTATAAGTACTATTTTTTTAAATATTGATTTTTTAAATAAAATAGAGCAATTATGTTCTCTTAATTTCAACATTTGACTCAAATGTTTCAACAATTCAATGGGAATATGACAGCACCTCTTAACTGATCTATTAAATCTATTACACGCATAACTCAATGAAACTATAGAATTATAGAACTCCTTTTTGCCTGTATTAAATGAACAGACTGAACCCTGTCTTCTCTTCACCTGTAACACATTATGAGCTGTGCAAGAGAACTGAAGTGTGTCCAAGTGCAGTGGATATCATTCAAAATTATCTTTATTGGCATGCTTTCGGATTTTTAAAGACAAGCCAAATGTTCCTGTTAACTTGCTGATGTGCTGTTTTTATGACTTGATTAGAGCCACTCTTTATCCTACTTTTCTCATCACCATGTTGAATAATAAAGTATAGTGTGCACAGGTATTAAAAACACTAATAATAGCAAAAAAAAATTTTTTTAAACACATTGAACATTCTTTTAATATTTGCCTAGCTGTGCATATTTTTGTTGACCTGAATGCCGACAGGTAAATGTTATATGAGTGATGTGAATAAATTTATATATTGGTCTCAACATGCGGTCAACAGCGCCCTCTGGAGGACACAATGCATAAATGTTAAAACACAGCAACAATGTGAAATCATGAGACAGACACAGGTGGTCAAAGGCCTGATTCTCCTGGACATTTTGTCCAATAGAGGCTTAACTGAATTACTCTGATGTTTAAACAAAATGTGAAATAAAATGTCAAATCTTTCCTTTTGGAAAGATTTGAAAAACCTGAAAAAAGACTTAAGAAGTCGTCTAAGAAACAAATCTTAAAGCATGATTTTAGGGAGGTGTTTAAAGTACGTGTGCTAAATGTATTCGAGACAGTGAATGTTGAGAGATAACAAGAACTAGAGGTCTAAAGGACCGAATATTTCTTAAAATCAATTTGAATCCAATTACTAGCTCGCTAGCGTTTCAGTATTTTGGTCTAACATTTTGATTATAAGTAATATATTTTGACTTACCTGTACGTAACACAAATCTTAACGTCGTTATCGATCACTTTATTTACCTTGCCTTTGTAAAAAATGTCTTCATACAGGGTTCCTACACCTTTCCCAAAGTACAATTCAAGCACTTTCAAGGTGCATTTTCAAGATTTTTCCAGCACATTACAACTGTGGTAAATTACATGTTTACAAACATACTTAAGTTCTTAACTTTAAATCAGATGTTATTGTGCTATTAAAAACCACCTGTGTGAACTGCACATAACATTGCCTAGTATAAATATGCCTATATTATAAATATATAAAAAATTAAAGAATTTACAGGGTGTCTGCAGTATTATATTTATTTAAAATAAAGTTTATTAAAATAAATAAACCGTATTTAAAATAAAATTTAAGGCTTTTTAAGATCTGCACAAATAAAAATAATTAAAAAAAAAAATTGTATTTATATTTTTTCCCTTTTCATTAAAGGCAGAGTAAGTGATTTTTCAAAAACACTTTAGAAAACTGATTCGGGCCGAATCGCAAAACAAACTTGTAGCCAATCAGCAATAAGGGGCGTGTCTACTCATGATGTGGAGGAGAGCGCGTTCAGTGCATGAGACGGACATTAGCCGAGCCGAGCGACAGAAAGATAAAAATGGCGGATAAAAAACAAAAGAGGAAAACGTCTGCGGAACGACAAGGCAAGAAGTAGGACCCGTGAAAATATCGGATCAGCTTTCCAGCGCTGGAGAGAACTCAAGGAGCGGAGGCCTGCGATCGGACGCCGAGGTCACCGTGTCTACAACAGCTAAAGTCTGACTACACTGGACGCGATCAAACGACCGTTGAAAACCATTTGAAATTTTGTTACATGTCCCACCAGAGACAGTAATATACTGGACTATTGTTACTCCACAATACAGGATGCATTTTGCTCCGTCCCCAGAGCAGCTGTAGGACTCTCTGACCACTGCCGGGTTCATCTTATACCGACTTACAGGCAAAAACTTAAATAAGCTAAACCTGTAGTAACGTCTTGTACAATCAGGCCAGAAACACACTGAATAAGGAGATTAGAGTGGCCAAGAGGAACTACGCTAAAAAGCTAGAACACCAGTTTTCTGCCAACGACCCTGCATCAGTGTGGAAAGGCCTGAAAGACATCACCAACTACAAGACACCATCCCCCAGCACTGAGGCCAATCAACAACTTGCTGAAGACCTGAATGAGTTTTACTGTAGATGTGAAACTCCCAGTCTAACACACTACACCCGCTCTGAACATCTCTCCACACAACCATCAACACCTCCTGCAACCCCCCTCTCCCCCACTCCTACGTTTCAGATCAGTGAGGATGATGTGCGCCAGGTCTTCAGAAAGAAAAAGAGAAAAAAGGCAGCAGGCCCAGACGGTGTGACAACAGCATGTCTTGAAAACCTGTGCTAACCAGCTGGCCCCCATCTTCTCACAGATCTTCAACAGATCACTGGAGCTGTGCAAAGTCCCTGCCTGCTTCAAACGCTCCACCATCATCCCCGTCCCAAAGAAACCCAAGATAACAGGACTTAATGACTACAGAACTGTGGCCCTAACGTCTGTGGTCATGAAGACAATTGAGAAGTTAGTGTTGGGTTATCTGAAGGACATGGCACTTTAAGGGACATTACTGGACCCTTACTTGATCCCCTGCAGTTTGCTTACCGAGCAAACAGGTCCGTGGATGATGCAGTCAACATGGGACTGCATTTCATCCTGCAACATCTGGACAAACCAGGGACTTATGTGAGGATCTTGTTTGTGTACTTTAGCTCGGCTTTTAACACCATCATCCCAACACTCCTCCAGACCAAACTAACCCATCTCTCTGTTCCTAGCTCTATCTGTCAGTGGATCACCAGCTTTCTGACAGACAGGCAGCAGCTAGTGAGAATTGGTCAATTTAAATACAACACCCGCACCATCAGCACTGGTGGCCCTCAGGGTTCTGTCCTCTCCCCACTGCTCTTCTCCCTCTACACCAACGACTGCACCTCTAAAGACCCCTCTGTCAAGCTCCTGAAGTTTGCAGGTGGAGATGATGGTGGCCTTTAGGAGGATCCCCCTGCACTCCCCCCACTCACCATCATGAGCAGCACTGTAACGACAGTGGAGTCATTCAGGTTCCTGGGAACCACCAGGATCTGAAGTGGGACACTCACATCGGCTCCATTGTTAAAAAGGCCCAATAAAGGTTGTACTTCCTTCGCCAGCTGAGGAAATTCAACCTGCCACAGGAGCTGACACTAAAACAAATTCCATGTATGTGCAAACATACTTGGCAATAAAGCTCTTTCTGACTTCTGACTGAAAAAATTTATACTGTATGAGCGGGGTAGGGCAATGTCTATGGTAACATATTAATGACTGGTACCATAAAATGACTGTAAAAAAAAACATGATTTGCAGTTCAAAAACAGGTTTTTCCACAAATAAAGTTTTATATAGTGATAAACCTCACATTTCAGCCTTTAAACTATTTTTAAGAAAAGGGAGAAACTTTCTTATCAAAACACCCGCGCCGCGTTTTGACATTTTGTTTGTTTATTCAATGAAATCATAGCCGTATGAAGTTTAATCGTCACATTAAGCCATATCATGATTCTTGTCTTTCCGTTCTCAAGTTTTAAGACATCTTGAAATTATAATAAAGTATTTTCTTGTTCCTAGCGTTTTGTGGATTTTTCCTCACTGGTGACTAATCTGCGCTCAACACTGTGTGCGATTTGTTATAATACTGCTAAATAATACTATAATAACAGAGGGGGGAAAAAACGTGCATAGAAAAATCTTATGCATTGTGAGCAGATCTAAACGTATGCCGCAATGAACACTTTTCATTCATTTTCACATTTCACTTTATTTTACTGATTTCTGCCTCTGGAGACGAACAAATGATGCGCTCGTCTCCAGACGGACGTAATCATGTCATCCAGTGTGTAAAATTTAGACAGAATATGACAGCCTGTGTGTTTGTGTGAGAGTGTGTGTGTATTTGTATAGATTTTCTTCTCAAAAATGATGAAACACAGAGGAAACACGGAAAGGTTAGATAAGACCACAGAAAGACTCCTGGTGTCCGTTTGGGGAAAAGACTTGCGCACCTTTGATCGTTCGCCAGACAGATCCTCCATCTGTATCCCTCTCTAATTAAAGGGCCTCGGTGTAATTAGTTAAACTTGAAATTCAGACTTTACGGCTTTAAAAAGTATCTCAAGGCTCAGAACAAAGTTAGAAAAACTAGAGTTGAGGATGCAGCGATACAGACTTTCTGGGCTAGCAAGTGCAAATCAACAGCTTGTTGTGGCCAATAATTACTGTGAATAATTACTGAAGCATACTGAGAGTATTTCTATGCACTATTCCTCAAACGCACGCACATGCAAGTCAGACGGACAGGGCTTTGGTGTCATGTTTTCATGCATTACTTGCACACTCATTACAGATTTCCCAGTTACAGGGTTCCAGCGAGTACTTAAAAAATCTTCAATTCAGTTTGATCAAATTTAAGGTCATAAACGGTATTAAATATCTTAAATAGTACAACAAAATTCTTCATGATAAATTTATGAGGATGAACGGAAAAACCAGGAACTGCAATACAGTATAATATTATTAAATTTTAAAAGAATGATTTAATTAAATGTTAAAATGTGGCACCGTCTCGCATTCTACGGGCTTGTGGTTTCAGAGCAATGCACAATCAATGGATATGGTGCATTTACATTTAGTCATTTTGCAGACGCTTTTATCCAAAGCGAATTACAAATTACGATTCTTCTTAAAGAGGCAAACAGACACAGGAAGTGCTCGTAATACCAAGTTTCAGGCATTGTTTAAATAAGTACAAGCTACAAAGGGAAGGAATAAATAAAGAGAAAGACTATTTTTTTTTCTAATTTAGGATGAAGTCAAGTAGCGTCGAAAGAGGTGAGTTTTCAGCTGTCGCTTTAAAATGGTCAGGGATTCAGTATTCCGGATAGCGGTGGGAAGATCATTCCACCAGCCGGGAACAGTGAACGAGAATGTTCTGGAAAGTGATTTTGAGTCTCTTGAGCATCAATGTCTTGAACTTGATGCGAGCCAGTGCAAGGCATTTATGCCAAATGTTGATGAATATGACAGTGTTAACTTTATGGTGTTTATATGTTGTAGATGGTTTTAAGATTTGCATATTTTATCTCTACTGTGTTTCAGTGAGCACCCTGTTTTGTAGGGGTGCTCCGATCAGGATTTTTGAGGCCGATCACAGATACCGATCTTTTTAAAGCCTTCTTTTTATCATGTAAAATTTTTTATAGTAAGACTTTAATCAGGAATTGTAGACATTTATTCAGGGCCTGAATTTAATTTTTGAAAATGAATTCCTCTCTTAGGTGACATTTTTTGGACATTTTTTAAAAATATATATTTATCTCACCTAAATGTTCGACCATGCACTGCATTTTTGTTTTTACAATCGTGTAATTGTTGCACAATAGCTTACACAGCACAAGCCTGATTTCGTGAGCTGTATGTGAGGTTCACACATACTCCGTTTGCAGTGTGTATGCAGTCCATGTGTGTTACAGAAGCAGCACGGACTGTGCTTTCACACAGGAGTCCGCTCCTGATCCGTGGCTGTTTACCACAAACACAACAAATACAATCTTTCATAGACGTGTTTAAATGCAATAAATTACACATTATTCAATGCTTACTTCTGCATTTAATTCTAGATGTATATGTTAAGTTGCTCAAGCAAGTGGCAAAACATTTAAACTACTTTTCTTACGTTATCACAAACTTGCCATTGACAGAAATAGTCAGCTCTACTGCCTTTTATTTTGCATTGAAATCTTTATTACAATCAATCCTGCGGTTCATAAAGAACTTTGTTTTCCTTCCTCCACGAGTGCCATCTATTACTTTTTTTTTTTTACACGGAAGGTAATACAATCTTTCATAGACGTGTTTAAACGCAATAAATTACACATTATTCAATGCTTACTTCTGCATTTAATTCTAGATGTATATGTTAAGTTGCTCAAGCAAGTGGCAAAACATTTAAACTAGTTTTCTTACGTTATCACAAACTTACCATTGACAGAA
>NW_015654933.1:354256-356836 GCF_001515625.1 Sinocyclocheilus rhinocerous
TCCAGGAGAGCGTGCGAGCGCTGAATGGTTAAACACTGGCAAGAATTAAAATGTAATGCAATTTATAAACTTTAGTGACGATGCAACACTGCACTAAAACAACAATCGCTTATAGACAGACGCGATGTGATTTGAAGCCATTTGCGTATTTTGAGAGAAAGAGAGAGCTCGCGCAGTTTATGAAATTATGCCTCACAGAAAGTTTTCAAATTACTTTATAAGTTATTTAATGAAGAAATATGAAGTGTACCTCACCTTCAGCATTATAATTATTTAACTCGCGCCGGACAGAGACTGAGATGAGCCTCTCACGCTCATCAGCTTGAGATCGGCTTTTATAGAGACCGCCGATCAAACATCCCAAAGCGATTATCGGCCGATAGCGATCGGTAGCCGATCAATCGGAGCACCCCTACTGTTTTGCAGTTATACATGTGCCACTATATGACATACAGTATTTAATTTTATTTGTGCACATCTTAAAGTCTTATATTTCATACCGCGAGTTGGCAAATAATATAGCGGCATCTGCAATAACTTCTTAAACTGAAAATGTGTTAAGCGTTTTACCCTCTCAATAGCTTCTTTCTCCTGAGGTGTGACCTGGATGTAGTTCATGTGCCCGCCTCCTGCCTCGGCCACGCCCCCACTGCCTCCTTGCCCCGCCTCCTGCACCGGCTCATTAAGCATCTGGATGAACTGCTCCTGATGGCTGCTGATTTGCTGTGAAACAGGAAACAAAGATTAGTTTCTGATCTGCTAAGAGACAGGAAGGATGTTAACAGAAATCACTGCATCTCACTGGAAAAAGAAGAGCACCGCATTGATTGACTTCAAAAATCAGCATCTATTGTAATATAGTAGCATGTTATTTCACACACTCTAGAACAGCAGTTCTCTTGTGGGTTGCAGGTCTGTTCTGGTATTAAATGCATAAAAGCAGCAAACCATTTAATCTTGCATACACAGAACAGGAACATAAATGACAACACCAGATTTATTTATGCCTGCTCTGACCCGCCTCAATCTGTTTTAAGACCCCTAAATGCCATTTTAGAGGGGCTTCTGTACCACCTTTGCAGTGTAAATATGGCATAAGTATCATTTAATATAGGGCTGGGCGATACGGCCAAAAAAATGATCACAATTTTTTTCATATCAGTCGATATTGATACTCATCACGATGAATGTCAAATCTTTATTTCTTTCAAGTTTAAAGCCAGATTTTTGCTCCAAAGTGAAAGTTGTTCCTTAATGTTCCTTAAAATAAATATCTTAATAGAAATATTAATTTCTTAGTTTCTTCTGCATGTTCTAATGAGTGATATAGTTTGCAATCAAGAAACAGGTTTGTGTTGCCTGATAATATTAATAATACTTAATATGACTTTTTTTGTCTCTTAGAAATGCACATTTGATAGTAGCTTGAGTTAGGATGCAGATGTAAATTTTTGTTCATTATCAAAATCAGTAACATCTGTAAAAAGTAGTAACCTCATTTAGTTTTTTTTTAAATTAACCATTGGCCTCGCATAGTAGCATACATTTAAATCATGATAAACACAGTTAAACCCACACATATAGCACACCTCAATACCATGGTAAAAATATCACTATAATGTTTTTAGGTATATGTATGAAAAACAGTAGTCTAACATTTAGTATAAATGCACACATGCTATAGCTTAATCACAAATAAACATTATAATTATATTCCATTACTCCTATAATAAAATTCAATATGATTATCCCAGATTTCTGACACAATACCATGGTACGGTTAGTGTTACTACAGTAAAGTCATGGTAAATTATGGCGACTTGTAAATTGAACTGTATCATTGCACACAGTGTTTCTCCTGTTCGTCATCCGGCTTTAAACTAGTTTAAATCACAGAGTCATTTGCGTTTTCGCTGAATGCAAGCATAAACATTATATCGAACATTTATCGAACTCTTCATATCGTTTTATGAATATTGAGGAAAATTATATCGCGATAATGATCGTTATCAATTTATCGCACAGCCCTAATTCCATATGCAGTCTGTACACAGCTGAGTTAAGGCTGCTCTGTGCCTGCTTAAAATTTAGTGTAAAGATGCAATGCCGCATAAAAAACAGAATTATGCCTGCTCTGTCCCACCTCAACCCCGAGTACCAAAGCATGCAGATGTAAATAATTGCAGAATAAATGCATTTATGCCAGCTTTGAGCAGCATGTGTGAAGACATCCAAATGCCACTTCAGAAGCGCTTCTGTGCCACCTTTGCAGTGCAAACTTGACACCGTTCACCGTTTTAGACGCTATATTTCCTGTTTTTGCGCTATTTCGACAACAAAAATAATTCCAAACACAGCCACAGCACTGTATTGCGTCTCTCTGAGCAACATGACGGTGATTCGTTCCTGAATGAATCATCCGTTTAAATGATTCGGTTCAATCGCAATGACTCACTTATTAACAGCGACTTGCTGCCACCTACTGGCGGTTTTAATTTCACATTTAAAGTATCTATTCAATGTTTTATGATTAATATATCAAAACATTATTTATGCATTTGTAATTGCAGGTTAAATGCA
>NW_015654933.1:359299-361748 GCF_001515625.1 Sinocyclocheilus rhinocerous
TTTTTTACAACAGTTCAATAAACTAGAAGTTTTATTAAGAGACTTACGTTTTAGACACCATATTGCCTGTTTTTGCACTATTTCGACAACAAAAATAATTCCAAACACAGCCACAGCACTGTATTGCGTCTCTCTGAGCAACATGACGGTGATTCGTTCCTGAATGAATCATCCGTTTAAATGATTCGGTTCAATCGCAATGACTCACTCACTTATTAAGACTTGCTGCCACCTACTGGCGGTTTTAATTTCACATTTAAAGTATCTATTCAATGTTTTATGATTAATATACCAAAACATTATTTATGCATTTGTAATTGCAGGTTAAATGCACTGCATTAAACAGTGAGTAAATACATCTAAATGCCATTTCAGACGCAGCTTCTGTGTTTTCTCCGCATCGCAAAGATGAATTTTGTTGATACTGATTTAATTTGCTTGGTAACAGCTCAAATGTCTTATTATTCTAATTCACTGATTAAATGTAAAAATTTGACTCAAAAGACAATGGACACTTTTAGAAGAAAAAAAAGGCTTTATAAAGGTAAAAAAAATGCCCATAAAATGTAAAAAACTATTTAAACCTATTGTAAAAGATTAATTTCTATCTGACCACCACACTGAATATGAAGAATATCAAAAACTTCAGGAGTCTGCTGTCCACACCAGCACAATAACACACTCAGCAAAATATAATCCAATCGATACAATCCCAGAAAATATCGAGATATTATTTTTTTGTCAATATCGCACACCACTATCACCATTTAATGTCCAGTGTAAAATGGTACCTGCAGGAGCTGGGGGTTCTCTCTGCCGATCTGCTGTAGTAGAGCTGGTAGGAGAGACGGGTTCTGCTGGATGATCTGTCTCATCTGCAGGAACTGCGGCTGGTTCCTCAGGAACTCCAGAGGATTCGCTGCACACACGGGACCAGTGTTGGGGAAACTTACTTTTAAAAGTAATGCGTTACAATATTGCGTTACTTCCTAAAAAAGTAACTAATTACGTTACTTAGTTACGTTTTATTGAAAGTAATGCGTTACGTTACTTTTGCGTAACTTTTAAAATCTGGGCGGGGCTTGCTTGTTTGCTTTTAATATAAAAAAGTTATATTTTTGGCAAATATAAAAGCCCTTTCACACCAAAAGCCTCAGGCTGAAGGAAATGTAAATTCACGTCTGTACAGTAGAACACAGAAGAAGAAAGTTCAACACTCTTCAGCAATAAAAAAGAAGAAGAAGAAATGTTAGTTTATCTTGTGTAATTTTTTCTTATTAGTATGGTTGAATTGGATCATTGTCAGCAGCAAATTGGTTAATAAAATGGGATTAAATACATAGTATGATTGAATTGGATCATCGAAGGTCAGCAGCAAATTGGTTAATAAAATGGGATTGAATACATAAAGGATATTTGTATTATTTAACATTTAATTATTGCAGCTTTGTGACATTCTGAGTTGCTTTAATTTTGAAGAAAACTAAATCTGTTTTTTTGTGTGTGAGTGAGATGAATTAAAGCATGTTCACATTTATTCTAGAACTAAAGTAACATCTTACTCCCGATTTCTCTCAACACGGGGACAGGAGAGCTTTCAATCAATAAATGGAATAAAAAAGTAACTGGCGTTACTTATTTATTAAAGTAACTCAGATATTTTCTTCTAAATTAAAAAGTAATGTGTTACTTTACTAGTTACTTGAAAAAAGTAATCTGATTACGTAACTCACGTTACTTGTAATGCGTTACCCCCAACACAGAGTCAGAGAAACGGGCTTTCGCATGGTAAAGCCGACGGTCGGCTAGCAAATGAGTCCGTGCCCAAGAATTAAAGCGAAAGTGATGAAAACTAGTAAGTAAATGAAGGCGGCACCGACAGAAGGCGGTTCTAAAGTTACGTGATCTTTCCCAAGCATTCCAATTAGGGCTGGGCGATGTTTCCGATTTTATCCATTAATTCGAGTTTTATTTTTAGAAATCGAGGAATCGCGATTTTAAATAGAAATATTACCAAACGTTAGAATTAGACACTTTGACAAAATGCCGATGATAACAGAATGCGCTTTTGTTTTGTGTTGTGTTGAGTAGTAGTAGTATATTTTTTATTTAATGCCATGTAGCGAACCTTTATTACGTGACGAAAACGAGACGAGACGAAAATGCTGGTCATGTGACGATGACTATAATTAAATGTATAATGCAATATCGTTGACGAATAAAAACGAGACTAAATGTGGTTTACAAAATAAAAACTATGCTAAAATGTCTCTTCATTTTCGTTGACCAAAACGAGACGAAACGAAATGTTATAACGTTATTTCGTCCCGTTTAGTCACGTTATTATTATTATTTTGCAGTATTTCTGTTTCCTGTGTCTCCCTTCAGGGGCTGCATCAGGTCGCACTGCGCAGACGCAGGCGACGTCACTTCCTCAAGCCCCACTCAC
>NW_015654933.1:366560-369753 GCF_001515625.1 Sinocyclocheilus rhinocerous
GTAATGCATTACAATATTGCGTTACTTCCTAAAAAAGTAACTAATTACGTTACTTTTTATTGAAAGTAATGCGTTACGTTACTTTTGCGTAACTTTTAAAATCTGGGCGGGGCTTGCTTGTTTGCTTTTAATATAAAAAAGTTATATTTTTGGCAAATATAAAAGCCCTTTCACACCAAAAGCCTCAGGCTGAAGGAAATGTAAATTCACGTCTGTACAGTAGAACACAGAAGAAGAAAGTTCAACACTCTTCAGCAATAAAAAGAAGAAGAAATGTTACAGTTTATCATGTGTAATTTTTGCTTAGTATGATTGAATTGGATCATCGAAGGTCAGCAGCAAATTGGTTAATAAAATGGGATTGAATACATAAAGGATATTTGTATTATTTAACATTTAATTATTGCAGCTTTGTGACATTCTGAGTTGCTTTAATTTTGAAGAAAACTAAATCTGTTTTTTTGTGTGTGAGTGAGATGAATTAAAGCATGTTCACATTTATTCTAGAACTAAAGTAACATCTTACTCCCGATTTCTCTCAACACGGGGACAGGAGAGCTTTCAATCAATAAATGGAATAAAAAAGTAACTGGCGTTACTTATTTGAAAAAGTAACTCAGATATTTTCTTCTAAATTAAAAAGTAATGTGTTACTTTACTAGTTACTTGAAAAAAGTAATCTGATTACGTAACTCACGTTACTTGTAATGCGTTACCCCCAACACAGAGTCAGAGAAACGGGCTTTCGCATGGTAAAGCCGACGGTCGGCTAGCAAATGAGTCAGTCCGTGCCAATTAAAGCGAAAGTGATGAAAACTAGTAAGTAAATGAAGGCGGCACCGACAGAAGGCGGTTCTAAAGTTACGTGATCTTTCCCAAGCATTCCAATTAGGGCTGGGCGATGTTTCCGATTTTATCCATTAATTCGAGTTTTATTTTTAGAAATCGAGGAATCGCGATTTTAAATAGAAATATTACCAAACGTTAGAATTAGACACTTTTACAAAATGCCGGTGATAACAGAATGCGCTTTTGTTTTGTGTTGTGTTGAGTAGTAGTAGTATATTTTTTATTTAATGCCATGTAGCGAACCTTTATTACGTGACGAAAACGAGACGAGACGAAAATGCTGGTCATGTGACGATTAGACTAAAATGCTCAGACTTTTAGTTGACTAAAACTTGACTAGACTAAAAAGAGTATGAACGTGACTAAAACTAATAAAAACTAAAATGACAGTTTCACACAAAGACTAGACTAAAACTAAAATTAAAACAGGCCGCCAAAAACAACACTAATGCCATGTCAGCATCTTAGGCTATTTTCATTGCAAAAACAATTCAAGTATAACAAATACAATAGAAACCAGCAAGCAAACAAACACAAGTTATATTACACAAGATTTTTTACATCAACGTGTGATCAAAATTCTAACTTTTTCTGGCAAAATTATACTAAATAACTCTTAAGTGAGTTCACTTCATAAAAGAGTTTTCTACATACATTAAAAGCGGGACAGTCCAATAAAATATGCATTGAGTTTGGTCTTCCGCTTTTGTGTTGATAAAGATGCGACGCGGGCAGTGGAATAGTAAAAACATGCAAGAAGATGAGAGTGAGCTTCTTTTAACTTGAGCGGCGTGTTTATAGAAAGCGGTTTCATGCATGAGACGCTGCAAGAGACGCGAGCGCAGCAGTCAAACGCGTCCATGTTTACACAGAAAAAACTATGGAAAAGCAGCGCAAGCGAATAAAAAAACCTGTAACTACTACTGTATGTCTGATATTGCATCATGGTGACAGACTGAAAGCTGCTGTTGTTTTACAGAACATTTATAGTTAATAATAGTCTACTGCTGTTATTATACCTTCAGTCATTTTTAATTACCTTGACTTTTGAATTTTTTTTAAAGCATTTTCTTGTATTATTTCTGAACATATAATATGTATAAGACAAATTTGCACAAGATGTAGTTGTAGTTCATGCATCTTTTCTGCAAAAATATTTATATGATGCAATTTCAATTGTTCCTTTCTCTTTGGAGTGTTACAAGCTCTTGGTGCATAAAGAAGATCTGTAAAGTTGCAAAGACTAAAGTCTCAAATCCAAAGAGATATTCTTTATAAAAGTTAAGAGTCAGCCACGCCTACCTAAAACGGCTCGTTCTAACACGCCCCCACATACCTACGTCACTATGTGGGAAGATTTGTATGTGGAAAATAATGTGGTTTTTGAACCTTAAACCGCATAAACACATTTCATTACACCAGCACCTCCCACACTGCCCTCGCTCTCCGCAGGAATATCCTACAACACACACACACACACACACACACACAACCCTCAGAAGACGCATCCACAAAACATCTCTGCAGTAGTGTTCATTTTGTCAGCTATTTTCAATTTTAGTCTTGTAAGGCATTTCCGAACATCACACAAACCAGATGAGAGTCGTAAAAAGCTGAACCATGGCCAGCCAGGCGGCAACTTTCTCCAATGAGTTCCTGTCTCGCTCTGCTTATCTTTACAAAGAAAACACGGAGCTACTGATGTGCCAGGCCACCTCCATGTCGACACAATACTAAGACAACAAGAACTGACCCCTCCCATCTGGATCCGTTTAAGCTACAGAAGGTCAGTAGGTTTCGTGACTGGTTTCAGCATCAATAAAACATCTAATGGACCAAAGAACAAAGAGGTCTAATACTTAGACAGAGTCCTGCACAGAATCGCACGAACCTCATGACCATTTGACGCATAAATTGCTAAATCCGATCAACAAAAGAGACAATTTTATAGCCCCTGTCCAGCAGGAGAAATTTGGCAGACTCCTCAACTCTGACACAAAATTGACCTCAGGACATCTTCCCTTTTTCCCCTTTGCGTTCCAAAGAAAAAGACGATTTCTGAGACAATCGTTGAAAGTATGAAAATATCGGAGCATAGAGTCACAAATAATATGTTGTATGTCTTAGATATATATACTTGATGTGTTCATTTAATCGGTGCAACGTTAAGCAGTGTTTAACTCACATTGCGATATTTTATTTTTCTGCAATATGAAAAAAAAAAATCACCACATGACTTTAATAGTTTATTTGGAAAAAAAAAAGATTGGGGTGATTTTGTAGGCGAGTAAATCAGCATAGAAAATAAACAAATTACAAGCATAGATAAATATAATAGAACAAA
>NW_015654933.1:372304-390506 GCF_001515625.1 Sinocyclocheilus rhinocerous
GCACTTTTAGATAAACAAGGCAATAATAGATGGCACTCGTGGTGGTAGTTAAACAAAGTTATTTATTGAGTTTAAACGTGAATATGTCTATGAAAGATTGTGTAACTGTACTGTGATAAAAGAGGATCTCAATGCTGAAAAAGCACTTTCAGTATAGGCTAACTACGTTTGGATTTGAAATCAAAATGGATAAATGTTGTGTTTGTGGTAAACAGCCGCGGATCAGGAGCGGACTGCAAACGCGTCCTGTGCGAAAGCACAATGAGTCCGTGCTGCTTCTGCACCGCATACGCACTGCAAACGGAGTATGTGTGAAACAGGCGTTACTGTACACGGCATGCCAGAAAGTCTAAGCTGTAGATGATCACACTACATACCATCTGAGTCTTGGTCTGAATCACTAGGCTCATCTGGATCAGGCCTGTGCTTCGGGCTTCTGGATAATTCTGTATCAGAAGGAAATCAGACATTAGGAGTCACATCTCTATTGGAAAGATCTTTAATGTCAGTGGAAAAGGCAATCAGTTTTCACAGCAAACACAATTTACTTCCCAAACAACCTTGCAACACTATAGCCAACCTGACAAACCCTAGCGAACATGTACACTTACACTTACAATTCACTCTCTGCATTTAACCCACCCCTCTAGAAAATTCCCTTTCTCTGACTACCTACTAAATCTAAATCTGATGTTTCTTATCAATATAGTCAAGTATACATTAAATGGAACTAGAATTCATATTAGGTCAAATACAAGCTTTGTGACAATAAGCCACTCTACTAGGGCGGCACGATATTGGAAAGATTGCACATTGCGATTTTTTTTTTCTGTGATATATATTCATATTATATATATATATATATATATATGGGGGAAGAAAATAAATTTCACCAGATGACTTGAAAAGCTCTATATGAGAAAAAATATATATATATATCAATGATTGGGGTGATTTTGTAGGCGAGTAAATCAGCATAGGAAATAAACAAATTACAAGCATAGATATATAACAGAACAAATATACAAATGAAATAAGCAGTGCTTTATATTTTTCAGGTAAGTCTAACAGTATTCAGGTACAGAAATTGAATAATCAAATGTAAAATAACACTGAATAGTCTTCACTGTATAAATTAAATCTAATAAATCTGTGTTAAAGCTACAAAAGTGATTTTTCTCTATGTGTTTTGTTGTTTGATTAACATTCTTAACACAGAAAGCCTCAGGAACATTAAACTGCTGTAAACCAATATAAGCTACTGTTACACATCCATTTTCTTTCTCAATTGTTTACCTTCACCTGAGCCATAAGCATCTGTGTTCACAAGGATACTTGCAGAGCACAGAATTTCAGGCACAAATAGACGCAGAAGTGAACAGAATTCAGAGTTCACGTGCATGTGCGTGGCTGTCACCCTACAGTCTATGCTCTCACCGCGTCTACACCGGATGCGAGCTACGCGACGAAATACAATGAACCCATTATAATCAGTGATGCTGTCTACACTGGATGCGGCGCTGCGTGACAAATACCCGACAGTAAACTGCTGCCGCGGTCTCTTTATGACGTACTGACACAAAGTTACTTCGTTGAAATCTTCAAAGAACTTAAAGTCTTGCAAACTCAGACGTTCAGCAGAACTGCTCAAGCCTCTGCTTCATCAAAGACCAACCAATCCAACGAGGGGTTTTCCAAAAGAACGTCAGTCAAACGTCATTCTGACGTCACCTCAGCGACCAACCAGTAACGGGGTTCCCTCAAAGACATCCCGGAAGCCCGCATCAGCCACGGAATCAGCAGAACGCAAGTAAACGAACAACTCTCTAATCTGCTGAACTGGTGAATTTAGATAAGCAGTAAAATTTAAGACGGAATTCTCTGCTTTGTAAATTCTTAAGGTGAATTTACATCACTCGTGAAAACGAGGTAGAACTATGAAACTCAGAACTCCGTTAACATAATTTCCTTCCTCTGAAACTGTATGTTTGTGTGTATGTGTGTTTTAGCTTAGTTTGATGTAATCTAGAATAGCCAATGAATTTCATGTTTCATTTATAAATAATCAATTGTCTGGTGTCATATAATTTCAAGGTTAAAACTTTGCCAAGATCAACGTTACCTCTCTCTTAAGAGCTGACAATTATCATAAGTGTGTTAACCGTGGCCAGGAAAACACATATTTAATTTGTTAAAATATACTGAGAATCACCGGCTCGCTGGACGACCCTTGATTTAAAGTGTAAACCATTTAAAGTCAAAATCAGTTTGATCAGGTGGACCTCGAATTCTCAGATCGAGTTCTTTAAAACCTGAGCTAGAAATAAACCTGAATGAATTAATAATAATTAATTCCCTACAGTTAAAATTAAGTAATCAAAGTCATTACAGTCTTAATCCCGTGTTAAATGTCCTTGTTAGTTTTCAATCATATTTAATAGGGCTGGGTAAAAAATATCGATATCTCGATATTAATCGATTCTCATTTTTATGGAACGATATTGATTCTTAAATCCCAAGAATCGATTATTCTAGCCTGTTTTCAGTTAATGTACAGAGTGTTGAAGGGCACTTCCCATCCAATAAATCGCAATAAGCATTGTGCTTTGGTACTTATGAAACAAAGTCTCAGATTTCAAATTCTGTCCATTGTATTGCAATATTCAAACAAAAAATGCAGTTTTGGCGCTGTTTAATGTGAAGTGACAGATCGCTGTCACAGACGCGGCAGCGAGAGGCGCACGTGAACTGATCATCTCCTCCACATTAATATATATTATATTTGTAATAGGGGGCCCTGCAGTAAGTCATAGCCCCGGGGCCCAGTAAGGTCTTAATGTGGCCCTGACTGTATGAAGATTGAAATCGCGAAATTATCGCAAACGATTAGCAAATAAACTGCAGAATGTTATATTTTCTAATGCACGCACGAATTGCATGTATTCTGACAGCGCTGCACGAGCTCGCGGCGCCAGGGTTCAAAGTCCAAAGCGCGAGGAAAATCTGCGCTGGACTTGTTACTCGTCAGTTACTCAGTAACGTTTTTGTGATTTTTTTTAATGGCATGTGACAATGTGATATGTACGACAAACAAAAAACCAAATTCTTAATGAGAATCATTTATAAATCTGCATGCTGTTGTCAACAAAAAGAAGCACTGAGATCTTCCTGCGGGTTTCTGCCAAAATAAAATCCGAAACCAACACGAGGTCCAGTCCTTCTCATCTGAGCTCATTATCTGTAATGTGATCACAGCCACGAGCGGCTCCGCTTTTGATATGACAATTGACCACGTGAGACACGCAAACATGTAAACGCCTACATAAGCCATAAGCAACTGCGTTTACAAGGAGAGTTTACTTGCAGAGCACAGTATTTCACAAATAGATGCAGAAGTGAACAGAATTCAGTGTTCACGTGCATCTGTGTGGCTCTCACCGTATCTACACTGGACGCGAGCGACGCGACAAAATACAATGAACCCATTATATAATCAGTGATGCTGTCTACACTGGACTTGAGCGGCGCGACAAAATACAATGAACCCATTATAATCAGTGATGCTGTCTACACTGGACTTGAGCGGCGCGACAAAATACAATGAACCCATTATAATCAGTGATGCTGTCTACACTGGATGCGGCGCTGCGTGACAAATACCCGACAGTAAACTGCTGCCGCGTTCTCTTTATGACGTACTGACACAAAGTTCAAATGATTGGCAACGGTCGCTTTGTCGTGTCCAGTGTAGACAGACTTTGGGGCCGTTCACATATCACGCCTAAAAACGCGTGGAAAACGCCAGCTTTCTCCTTCTTTCCAAAGCGCTCGGGAGCTTGCGCTTTCGTGGTGTCTGCCGTTGCTAAGCGACCGTGACCTGCGCTCTCCACGACGACGTGGAAATTTCAACAAAGGATAAACGGATTTCCAGCACTGAATCGGCTACTAAATGTATTTAAAATGGGTATCTCTGTACAGCTGTCGCGTCCAGTGTAGACACCGTGTCTGTGTGAGAGCAAAGAAAACCGTAAGTATAAATATAACGATCAGTAGCCTATACTAAACATCGCACATCCTAAACAAATTTGGCATGTACTGTACCTGATATATATCCAAAATAAACAACATTGAATCAAATCGGTAATCGAATCGAAACGCAACGCAAGCCTGTGAATTAGAATCGAATCGAATCGTGAAATTTGTGTCAAAACCCAGCCCTAATATTTAGTCAATCTTATCCTATTTTATTTTAGTCAAGTTTTAGTCGACTAAATGTCTCAAAGAAAATACAAAGTATTTTAGTCTAGTTTTAGTAAATGAAATCTTCATCCCATTTTCATCATGCTGTATAATGGTTAAACTGACAAAAAAAAAGATTTTGCTCAAAATTATAATCGTAATGATTGTTGTCATTTGAATAATTTACTTTTGCATTTCAGGTATTGCACTTTCACCAGTAAGCACAACGCAATAGAATGTCGACTCAAACACATGGTTTATTTTATCTCATGTAGTGTACTGATTTTATTATAGGCTATTTATTATATAAATTAATTTCAAAGACTTATGCACTCTGTCTACATTATGAAAACTGGTAAAACAAACTAAAAATATTATAACAGTGAAATTCCTAATAGTAATTCCACTCATTCCAAATTGCAATAGCCTATGTTTCTTTATTAAAACAACAGCGGTTGAGTAAGTGCATTTATTCAGCGACCACAATCGCAAACAATACAGTCGAGATCTCATGACAGAACACAGAGCGGCTGAGTGATGCTTTCGTTTACATCGCTAAACTCCAGCTTGTTTGTCGGGGTTTGCCACATTGAAGAGCGAGCTCGTGCGCATGGTTGCCAGATTGCAAAAAATACGCAAAACACCGGGCAGAAAATGTATCTTTGTAACAGCGAAGCTCTGATTCGGGGGTTTGAACTCTTGGTATCTGGCAACCGCACTCATGAAAGCTCGTATAATAGAGGCATGCACAGCAGTCTGCAATAACATTTTGTCTCCGTTTTTGACGAAAATAAAAAGACTTTGGTAAAATTTATTTTTTGAATACATTTTAGTCACGTCTTTTATCGTCAAAGAAATTGCATGTTGATATAGTGATAGTTATCGTTTATTGACCTTATTGCCGTCTCGTCTTCGTCATGGGAAAAAAGCCATTTTTCATAGTCAACAAACATTTTTTGTCATAGTTTTCGTTAACGAAATTAACACTACTCTGCAGCATAGATATACATAACGTACTCAAATAAGAGGGCATAAGTATAACGAAGCCTAAATTAGAGCATTTCATGCCAGCTGGAATGGTCACTTTATGTGGAAGGGTCATCACCACGAGTGACATTTGTTAATCTTATAGATGTGTTATGCAAATTTAAGGCAAGACACTACAGGCAAAACCATTGTTTTCTCATGCACTGGTCAGTTTTGAGATCTATTTTGCATAGTGGAAAGAAAGCATGCAAAATACACATTTACACAGTTTATGTTTGATGCATATCTTTAAAGCGTTTTTTCTATTACATACACCAAACTTTACAGTTCTATTCCTATCTATATTCTGAAGGCTTTTGCTGAGGCGTTTGTTCATTTAACATTCACGCTGATCTTTTAATATGAAACAAAGTCTCAGATTTCAAATTCTGTCTATTGTATTGCAGTATTCAAACAATAAATGCCGTTTTGGCGCTGTTTAATGTGAACTGACAGATCTCACGTGAACTGATCATCACCTCCACATTAAAACCAGTTTCAGCACAAAATAAACATGACTAAACATCCGAAGGTAAGTTAAAAGGAAGACACAACTTTACAATCTGTATCCTGTCTCGTGTAATCGCTCAATCAGTGTTTCAGCCGCGCAAAGACGTCAATATAACGGCTTGTACAACAAAGGATAAACGGATTTCCAGCACTGAATCGGCTACTAAATGTATTTAAAATGGGTATCTCTGTACAGCTGTCGCGTCCAGTGTAGACACCGTGTCTGTGTGAGAGCAAAGAAAACCGTAAGTATAAATATAACGATCAGTAGCCTATACTAAACATCGCACATCCTAAACAAATTTGGCATGTACTGTACCTGATATATATCCAAAATAAACAACATTGAATCAAATCGGTAATCGAATCGAAACGCAACGCAAGCCTGTGAATTAGAATCGAATCGAATCGTGAAATTTGTGTCAAAACCCAGCCCTAATATTTAGTCAATCTTATCCTATTTTATTTTAGTCAAGTTTTAGTCGACTAAATGTCTCAAAGAAAATACAAAGTATTTTAGTCTAGTTTTAGTCAATGAAATCTTCATCCCATTTTCATCATGCTGTATAATGGTTAAACTGACAAAAAAAAAGATTTTGCTCAAAATTATAATCGTAATGATTGTTGTCATTTGAATAATTTACTTTTGCATTTCAGGTATTGCACTTTCACCAGTAAGCACAACGCAATAGAATGTCGACTCAAACACATGGTTTATTTTATCTCATGTAGTGTACTGATTTTATTATAGGCTATTTATTATATAAATTAATTTCAAAGACTTATGCACTCTGTCTACATTATGAAAACTGGTAAAACAAACTAAAAATATTATAACAGTGAAATTCCTAATAGTAATTCCACTCATTCCAAATTGCAATAGCCTATGTTTCTTTATTAAAACAACAGCGGTTGAGTAAGTGCATTTATTCAGCGACCACAATCGCAAACAATACAGTCGAGATCTCATGACAGAACACAGAGCGGCTGAGTGATGCTTTCGTTTACATCGCTAAACTCCAGCTTGTTTGTCGGGGTTTGCCACATTGAAGAGCGAGCTCGTGCGCATGGTTGCCAGATTGCAAAAAATACGCAAAACACCGGGCAGAAAATGTATCTTTGTAACAGCGAAGCTCTGATTCGGGGGTTTGAACTCTTGGTATCTGGCAACCGCACTCATGAAAGCTCGTATAATAGAGGCATGCACAGCAGTCTGCAATAACATTTTGTCTCCGTTTTTGACGAAAATAAAAAGACTTTGGTAAAATTTATTTTTTGAATACATTTTAGTCACGTCTTTTATCGTCAAAGAAATTGCATGTTGATATAGTGATAGTTATCGTTTATTGACCTTATTGCCGTCTCGTCTTCGTCATGGGAAAAAAGCCATTTTTCATAGTCAACAAACATTTTTTGTCATAGTTTTCGTTAACGAAATTAACACTACTCTGCAGCATAGATATACATGACGTACTCAAATAAGAGGGCATAAGTATAACGAAGCCTAAATTAGAGCATTTCATGCCAGCTGGAATGGTCACTTTATGTGGAAGGGTCATCACCACGAGTGACATTTGTTAATCTTATAGATGTGTTATGCAAATTTAAGGCAAGACACTACAGGCAAAACCATTGTTTTCTCATGCACTGGTCAGTTTTGAGATCTATTTTGCATAGTGGAAAGAAAGCATGCAAAATACACATTTACACAGTTTATGTTTGATGCATATCTTTAAAGCGTTTTTTCTATTACATACACCAAACTTTACAGTTCTATTCCTATCTATATTCTGAAGGCTTTTGCTGAGGCGTTTGTTCATTTAACATTCACGCTGATTTATGCAACATTTTATTCCTAAAAATATTGTGAAAATGTATTGTATTGTTTTCTGTATGCTGACAGTATTTTCTGATTTATGGAGTGATAAAAAGAGAAATCCAAAAACTTTTAACTCTTATATGTCAACAATATCATTACTTTTGAACCTGGTTTTATCCAAGTTTAGATTTCTGCTCTGGAAATGCATGCAAATGAGTGCAGGTTTAATTAGATAATGACCCATTTGCATGTTTAACCCTTAAAGACCTAGAACATTTTTGGGGCAGCTGACGCGCCTGTAATTTTCTTTGTTTTTTTTAGCAGTCAGCATCAAGTGCCACATATCATTATAAACGGAAGAACTTGAAGTTTCAGTCTAGCTAATTTAAAGTCTCAAACTTCCTTTTTTTTCTCTAAGAATTAATGAATTTTCCAGAATTTTAAGAAAAACGCAAGCAACAATTGGGTGTTTTTTTTACTGTGTATTCAAACAGAAACTCCAAGAGTTTGGATTTTTTTTCTTTATAAAGTTGTATTTGGGTGTTTTACACTTCCAAATAAAATTTTGTCAACATATAACATTCCCCAAGCAACTTATAGCCATTTATTACAATATTATTATAGGCGCTTTTCAGTGAAAAACAGGTTTATTTAATTTATTGACAACATAAAACATTTAGTGAGTAAAGAAAATGGAAAGAGTGTTATATAATAAACAAAACACAGAAGCAAAAGTGACTTTTTTTTCCAGAGAAATATATTTTCAATCTGAGTCTGAACAACAAACGCAAATAGTGTAGCAAGTAATGAAAACAGTTGTGCAAATTGTCTTGTGAAACAACAATACAAACAGTGCAAATGATTCACAAACTACACACAAAATTAGATAGAAATATGCAGAGTGCAGATGATCTTTACAAACTGTATAATAATTATTTACATAATATAACCACCAAATGGATCGATCCGCTGGCTGTATTCCGCGTCGGAATCGATTTACTGGGACATCGCCTAGCGACGCGAAGACATAAATTCCAGTGCTTTATCCAATATGTACCGCTGTTTCATCCTTGTTTTTGGTTTGTTTTATGTCAAAGTACTCTAACAGGTTTATTTAATTTATTGACAACATAAAACATTTAGTGAGTAAAGAAAATGGAAAGAGTGTTATATAATAAACAAAACACAGAAGCAAAAGTGACTTTTTTTTCCAGAGAAATATATTTTCAATCTGAGTCTGAACAACAAACACAAATAGTGTAGCAAGTAATGAAAACAGTTGTGCAAATTGTCTTGTGAAACAACAATACAAACAGGGCAAATGATTCACAAACTACACACAAAATTAGATAGAAATATGCAGAGTGCAGATGATCTTTACAAACTGTATAATAATTATTTACATAATATAACCACCAAATGGATCGATCCGCTGGCTGTATTCCGCGTCGGAATCGATTCGACCGGGACTTTGCCTAGCGACGCGAAAACATAAATTCCGGTGCTTTATCCTATATGTACCGCTGTTTCATCCTTGTTTTTGGTTTGTGTTATGTCAAAGTGCTCTGTTGTGTATTTTTCCATGCTTTGTCAGAGTGTTCATGCAAATGTGTTATTTTGTGTTTGTTTTCACGCACGCACGACGCATTTACTTTCACTTTGTGTTTGTTCAAATTTCCAAAGAAACATGCTAATTGGTGGTTCAAAAGACCAAAACCTATGTTTATTGGTTGAATAGATAACAGTCTGAACCAATCTGTGCATGGCGGTGGGACTAAGCATCAACGATCATTCCTGTTTGGCTCAGAGGATCAAAATGCATAGGTTTCTTTTGACCAATCAGTGCTGATCAAAATGCGATGACGTTATCACGCTCACTACGGAGCCTCTGAACATCCAAATACCTCCGAAAAGCAGAGAATCGACACTTTACGACACTTTTTAAATCATTTAAATTGGATTAGCGGTTCAAAAGTTATTAAACATTAGCCGCGGTCTCGGTCTTTGAGGGTTAAACAGCATTTCAGAAAACTTGTAACAAAGTGCTCCTAATGTACTGTGATTAATCAACTGCTGAAACTGTGATCATTCCTATTAGCTTAAGCTGTACCCTGACCTGAGGTGTTTTGCCTTAAATCACTGTAACGTGCTCAACACAGAACATTTGTGGTGTTATATGCAGACTGTTGGTCTCTCACCGTGAGCAGGTACTCGACGGCGCGGTCAGGATTGTTGAAACTAGCTCTCAGTGCCGCCACCACTCTGTCTCTCTCGTATCCCATCAGCATGATCTCCGTCACCATGTTCTCGTAGGACTGACCCGTCACTGCACACACGAAACACATGCAAACTCACTTCATCCTGCAGAAATTACTACTGAATTCATAAACTGACATGGAGAATGTGTGAACATGCTAATTTACCCAGCGCAGACGTCGCCTCTTCAAATATGTTTGCATTTGGCGAAGAACTGCAATCAGGAGGAAAATAAAAACAATCAGCTTAATATGAAATGATGGTCACTTCCACTGACACAAACTGTTTTTGAAGAGACACCAGGCCTGTCCAAAAACAGCACTCACGTCTAATCAGCAATAATTGAGTATATAGATGTAGGGATGCACCAAATGTTCGGCAACCAAATAAATTGTACCGAACAATGACGTGACGCGATCAAATCCGAGAAAGACACAAAAATCATTACAAGCAGCGACAGCGAGAGACTGTTTAGCGCTGCATCGCATGTCTCTGATGAGAAGAGGAAGGGCTGATTGTTGCTGGCTACTGTATGATGATTGAAATCGCCAAACGACTTTAAACAATTAGTAAATAAACTGCAGAATGTTATGTTTTCTAATACACGCACTAATTGCATGTATTCTGACAGCGCTGCACGAGCTCGTTAGCCAGGGTTCTAAGTCCAAAGTGCGAGGAAAATCTGAAACTGAAACAGTGCGGGTTTCTGCCAAAACAAAAGCTGAGAAAAAGCAAGAACTCCATCAACATTCATAATTGCTAGTCAGGGATCAACGCTAGGGTTTTTTCTACTGGCCCTGCCACAAACAACAGCGTTTCCTTGGTTACCGCTGTAAATACAGCAGCGCTTATGGAATAGTGATACAGCGTTTCCTTGGTTACCGCTGTAAACAGCAGCGCTGCGCGTATTAAGACTAATTTAAATGCATCATACGGAGACAAAATGAAAAGAAAACGCCATTTTTGAAAACAGTCAGTTCCGTTCCACTCAAAAACACATTCATATAAAATTCAATGTTTGGATTTTCTTCCTATATTTCGCACATCGTGAACAGTGATCTTGTTCTGCCTGCTATATTCTCCTCTTTGTGTCCATCTTCAGCATCTCTGGCTTCTGTTAACGGCCGTTTACAGACTAAGTATAATAATAAGGTAATATTTCCACACAAATGGCCATTGGGAAAATGATTGCAGTGCAGTTTGTGCGCAAGCACGGAACAGAAGATAGTCTGAAATAAAACAAAAAATGTCCGGTGCATCTGTACTCCAGTGTATAAATTCAATATAGATTAATCATTGTTAAAGCTACAAAGTTACTTGCCAGGATGGGTATTTTGATACTTTTGTATGTATTTGCCCATTCAGACGGCTCACACAGCACACGAGTACTGAAAGGAGTTGTCTTTCGCGCCCAAATGCTTTTTAATCGCTTGAATTTTTAAATGAACAAGTCTTAAAAACACATGCAAATGATCAAATGTCGTGACGACGCTGCAGTTGCCGGATCGGGCAAGTGACATATCCGTCTACTGTCCCGAACGTCTTTCATGCTGGCCCCGGGCCATCGGGCAGTCCTTATTGTCGAGCCCTAATTAGTATTGTAATTTTACTGTTGTTCTGTAAAATATAAGACAATAATAATGACAATAATTACAACAGCTCTATTAATACATTTATTATAACATTCCCACATAGTGTTCAAATTGGGATCAGTAATATTTTCTAATGTTTTAAAAGAAGTCTCTTCTGCTCAGGAAGGCTGTATTTATTTGTACAGTAAAAAATACATGCCTGATTCAAGAAGGGGGTCTCAAAAATGGCCAAAAAATATTATTTTACTAACTTTTTCATTTTAAGTTAAATTGTGCTTTGTTGGTATAATGTCTGCTAGAATGCCCAGTGTTTCATTTTGTTCAGCTTCGGCCAAGAATTTTAATTTCGGTGCATCCCTACATAGACGGACACTCGTGTGTCAGGGTGTGTGTTTTTACCTGGTTGGTGTAGAGGAGGGCTCAGCGCTGCTGGCGGGTTTGTCCTCTTCAGTCGCGCTCTCAGACGGGGTTTCTGAAGAAGGGGTCGGGGTTGTTGTAGTGCTGGAGGAGGCTGCGCTGGCCGCTGTGGCAGCAGATGAAGGGACCGATGCAGGAGCCGCTTTAGGCTGCAGGAGAAACATCCCATTACTCACAACTTCACACTGACATCACATGCACGAGCTCATTAACATATCACATAACATCTATTCAGTGTTCAGTAACTAAGTGAGGACTACACCAAACTCATTTACAAATACACATCTTGTAAAGTACAGCATCAAACCGAGTTTAGTCAAGTTAGTAAGGGTCATAAAGACAGTGAAAAATAATCAGGAGAATCTAAATCATGACTCATCTTTTTTTTTTTTTTATATGAATAACTCAAAAGTAGGTTGTACACAATCAAATCACATCACAGTATGGACCAGTGTCCAAGAATTTATCTTCCATGTTTTAAGTTGAAAACTGTTGTGCAGCACGTTGTTTGCCAAAAACAAAAGGAATTGCTCAATTTTCATTTGATTGCATTCTAAAAGATTGATAAAATTTATTATTTAATTTAATTATTAAAATTTGTATGCAATACATGCACATTAAATCATTAATCCAGGAAAATTAAAACAAATACAAATTTTATTTGATTGCATTCTAAAAGATAGATTAAATTTTTAATAATTTAATTTAATTATTACCATTTTTATGCAATACATGCACATTAAATCATTAATCCAGCAAAATTAAAACAAATACAAATTTTATGAATTCAATTGATTAGACACTTTTTGATTATGAAAATTGTTATTAAACCATTAAAACTAGGCTAAATCCAGAAAAATAAAACGGAAAACAAAGAGCTTGGGAAAATAAAACAGACTTAAGGAAACATAAAACCAATTTCACAGGGCTCTAAAAATGACGTTTCTGTTGAACTTTTATTAAACTCGTGTAAAAATGCACAAGTTTCATGATTTCAATTAATTACACATGCTTTCTGATTATTAAAACGGAATTAAACCATTAAAACAGAAAACATGGAATTTGGGAAAAATTTAACCGACTTTAGGAAAAAGTAAAACCAATTTTATAGGGCCCTAAAAATGTAGTTTTTGTTGAACTTTTATAAAATTTCTGTAAAAAAAGTTTCATGACTTGTGGAGGGATGGAATCAGGGGCCGGAATTAGCCAATTTTCTGCATAACCGGCGGATATTTTATACAATAGTAGCTCAATAAACAAGAAGTTAAAATCAAGTGACTTACATTTTAGACACAATTTTTACTGTCTGTGCTCAATTTCGCTGATGAAAATAGCTCCAATCAAAGCCACAGCAGAATTGTTTAGTGTTTTGTTACTGAATGAATTCACATTTTTGAACAAATCAAGCGAGTCAATGATTCAGTAACCCGTTCATAAAGACAGAAGTCACTTGCCTCGTTTCTGAATGAATCAGCCGTTTGAACGAATCTGTTAAAGGACTAAATGACTCACTCATTCAAACAGTCATTTGCCGCCACCTACTGGTTTGTTTCATATTTAAAACCATCATTGCATTTTCCTCAACATTTCTTATTTGTACGTTTAAATTTTTTTTTTAAACATTAATCTTATAACATTCTTTATGCATTCAGAATGTTGCAGTGTAAATGCATTTATGGCAGCTCAGCTTCATCAAACAGTCTGTAAATGCATCTAATGCCACTTCAGATGCAGCTTCTGTGTTTGCTGCCTGGTTTGGTTTCATATTTAAAACCATCATTGCATTTTCTCAACATTTCTTATTTGTATGTTTCATTAAAACATTAATCTTATAAAATTCTTCATGCATTCTAAATGTTGCCGTGTAAATGCATTTAAGGCAGCTCAGCTTCATCACACAGTGTGTCTGTAAATACAAAGCCACTTCAGATGCAGCTTCTGTGGAAAGATGGAGTTTGTTGATACTGATACATTTAATAAGATTAGAGAAAAAATGACAATTTAAGAAACAGTGGGAAATGACATGCGTTTTCAGTTTTACATGCTCTTTTCTAGTCATAGAGCACTTTATTTTGAGAGTTGTTTACGTAGACTCACTCATTCAAACAGTCATTTGCCGCCACCTACTGGTTTGTTTCATATTTAAAACCATCATTGCATTTTCCTCAACATTTCTTATTTGTACGTTTAAATTTTTTTTTTAAACATTAATCTTATAACATTCTTTATGCATTCAGAATGTTGCAGTGTAAATGCATTTATGGCAGCTCAGCTTCATCTCACAGTCTGTAAATACATCTAAAGCCACTTCAGATGCAGCTTCTGTGGAAAGATGGAGTTTGTTGATACTGATACATTTAATAAGGTTAGAGAAAAAATGACAATTTAAGAAACAGTGGGAAATGACATGCGTTTTCAGTTTTACATGCTCTTTTCTAGTCATAGAGCACTTTATTTTGAGAGTTGTTTACGTGAGAGAACATCTGTAACTTTGTCCAGATTGGGGGAATTGTAATGTTTAATCATTTTTATTACGTAAAAAATTTTTTTTGCATTAAAAAAAAAAAAAAGTATAGATTTTTGTTTGTATATGCCGTCAATTATACTTTTTAGAAAGAAACTCAGAATCGGCAAAAATCGGTATCGGCAAGTCACACTTACGAGAAGAAAAAAAAAATCGGAAATCTGATTAGGCCAAGAAAATTGCAATCGGTGCATCTCTAAATAGAACCATTAGAACAGAACACGAAAAAAAAATAAAAATAAAAAAGGGAAAATAACAGATTTCATATGTCCCTACAACAAGCAAACGCACATGATGCTTGATTTAGATCCAAAAATGGCCTCAATCTCAATCAAAGCAATTAAACTTTTCACTTCACCCATTTACATAAGCTTTCAAAATTCCTCTTGAATATTTCAGGATTTTATAGACGTCAAGAGTCACATGCATCAAACTCTGCAGCAGAGAAGCAATTGCACGCAAGCGGAGATAAGACTGATAATGCCTCACCTTTGCTACCATAATCACCACAAAGTTCTTCTCATCTATCTTGTACTCCTTGAGAGCCGCGTCATCGTTCAGGATTTTGCCTGCAGGGGACAAAATGATTAAAATAAACGAGCCGTTATTCGTCCGCCCGCAGCTCTCGCGTCTTGTCAGTCATTCATCAACAAATGTCAGAATGATGCTCCTGCATGATTGTACATTATCACTGCGTTTCACACGATAATACAGAATAAGATGATGACAAATCAGGGTCACATCCTTATCAGCTGGAAACAGACGCCATACAGTCACACCTTATCGAACGCTGAGGACGTACCTGCATATATCAACTTCTGTCCCGCCACCGGAAAGTTATCTTTTCCCTTTTCATTCTCTATTTTTTCCTTTAAGGCCTTTACCTGTGAAAGACAGAGCAGGAGAAAACAACTCAAAGTCCGATCCGAGAGAGCAAACAAGCACACAGACGCTCTTCCAAGGTTATTTTCATAAACGAAAACTAAGACTAAAACTATTGGTCAAAAAACATTTTCGTAAACTGAAATAAAATTTAAATTTCAAAATAAATGAAAAACTAAAACTAAACTAACAACAGTAACTGAAAAACTAACTAAAATAAAATAATAATTAGCAAAAATAAATAATCGTGTTCGTGATTTAATAAGCTCTCATTCTGTGCCAGAAAATCTGACCTGTGGTTGTTTAGGGAAATACCTGTAGATGGCGCTTCATGCACGTGAGCTGAATCCGACGCGGCTATTCTATTCACAGAGAATGCGTTTTTGCATTTCAAAAACAAGACGCGGGAAATGGGAAATAACTATAAAATATGAAACGGGAAATAATAATAATGCACACCTTACAGCGGACGGACGTTTAAAAGCGTGTTTGACGTGCGATAACAACATGAGAGTGAGTTAATTACAATTTTTGGATGAGCTGACTTTAGTGAATAGTCATTTTGTCACGCTTTACGATTACTACGGCAACGTCCGCTTCGAGTCCATGACACGAGCACCGCTTTGACTGTACAAAACGCATCCAAAATGAGAGAAAGCGGCAGCCGCGCGGTGATTTCACCGCTTGCCGTGTAGCTTTAGAACTGGGATTGATTGCGTTGCTCATCTGAAGCTCGTGCGCGCTGGAGCAGCTCGTCAAAGTAAAGTGCAAAGATCATTTAAATCACCATATCGCATTTAATTTTGAGTAGTATGAGGTTTCAAAGCATTTTAGATTGTTTCTTTTTATTGTGTACGTTCATAGAGGGAGAGACGGGACATACAGTAGTGTGCACCGGTGGCTCGTCTGTGCAAAAGATCCAACAAATTAATGCATTTAAAACACAGATGCGCAAAAATTAAGTTTACAGAGTTTCAATGACAATTACAAAGAACAGGGTTCCTCAAATCCAGCACTGGAGGGATCATTGTCCTGCAGAATTTAGCTCCAACCCTGATAAAAACTCAGCTGCCTGTAGCTTTCTAGTAACTCTGAAAACCTTTACATATAAGTTGCATATTTTAGTTTTTTGTTCAATTGTAAAGAATCATTTTATTTTCATTATTAAAGGGTTAGTTCACCCAAAAATGAAAATTAGGCTGTGTTTTACTCACCCCCGAGGCATCCTAGGTGTATATGACTTTCTTTCTCAGTGCAGGATTGCACCTCAAGGTTATTTTCGTAAACGAAAACTGAAACTAAGACTAAAACTATTGGTCAAAAAACATTTTCGTAAACTGAAATAAAATTTAAATTTCAAAATAAATGAAAAACTAAAACTAAACTAACAACAGTAACTGAAAAACTAACTAAAATAAAATAATAATTAGCAAAAATAAATAATCGTGTTCGTGATTTAATAAGCTCTCATTCTGTGCCAGAAAATCTGACCTGTGGTTGTTTAGGGAAATACCTGTAGATGGCGCTTCATGCACGTGAGCTGAATCCGACGCGGCTATTCTATTCACAGAGAATGCGTTTTTGCATTTCAAAAACAAGACGCGGGAAATGGGAAATAACTATAAAATATGAAACGGGAAATAATAATAATGCACACCTTACAGCGGACGGACGTTTAAAAGCGTGTTTGACGTGCGAGAACAACATGAGAGTAAGCAAATATGGAAGTGGTTTGGACCGGATCCGACGCGGCTGTTTGCACTCCAACAAACAACTGACTGGAGCCAGAAATGGAAAGCTGGTCAAAACGTTTGCTGCTTTCCTGAGAGAGTATTTCTAACAATAAGCCGTTCCAAACAGAAAGTGTGGACTAAACCCACCGAGTGTCTTCCTTCATAAAGGTCCAGCTGACTTCTGACCCGTCACTGCTGACTTTTCACCTCATCCGAGGAGGATCGCGTCTTATTTAACTGCACAAATGTGCCGTTTGCCCCAGATAAAGAGTTTTTAAGGGCAGATGGGTAAAAATAAAAAACTCTTCTGTAAACTGTCAACGTTTAAAGGAATAGTTCACCCAAAAAACAATTCTGTCATCATTTACTCACTTTGAAGTCATTCCAAACCTGTATGAGTTTCTTTCTTCGGTTAAACACAAATGAAGATATACATTAACTAAGAAAACTAAGTTTTGTAATGTCTCTTCTGCTCACCAAGCCTGCATTTATTTGATCCAAAATACAGCAAAAAACTGATTTAAAATAACTGTTTTCTATTTGATTATGTTTTAAAATTTTATTTATTCCTGTGATTTCAAAGCTGAATTTTAGCATCATTACTCCACTCACACGATCCTTCAGAAATCATTATGATATGCTGATTTGCTGCTCAAAAAACATTTATTATTATTATTATTATTGTTGAAAACAGCCGAGTAGAATTTTTTCAGGTTTCTTTGATGAATACAAAGTTCAGAAGAACAGCATTTATCTAAAATATAGAAATATTTTGTAACATTATAAATGTCTTTATCATCCCTTTTGATCAATTTAAAGCATCCCTGCTAAATAAAAGTATTAATTTCTATTAAAAAAATGATACTGACTCCAAGCTTTTGAATGGCATAGTGTATAATGTTACAAAAGCTTTTTATTTCAGATAAATGCTGATCTTTGGATCTTTCTATTCATCAAAGTATCCCGAAAAAAATGCACTCAACTGTTTTAAATATTGATAATAATAATAAATGTTTCTTGAGCAACAAATCAGCATATTAGAAAGATTTCTGAAGACTGGAGTAATGATGCTGAAAATTTACCTATGTATGATCACAGGAATAAATTATATTTTAAAATCTATTCAAATAGAAAGCAATTTGAAATAGTAAAAATATTTCAACATTTTACAGTTTTTGCTGTACTTTGGATCAAATAAATGCAG
>NW_015654933.1:393574-398215 GCF_001515625.1 Sinocyclocheilus rhinocerous
AGGCTGCATTTATTTGATCCAAAATACAGTAAAAACAGTAATATTGTGAAATATTTTTACTATTCAAAATAATATTCTATTTTAATATATTTTAAAATATAATTTATTCCTGTGATTTCAAAGCTGAATTTTAGCATCATTACTCCACTCACACGATCCTTCAGAAATCATTATGATATGCTGATTTGCTGCTCAAAAAACATTTATTATTATTATTATTGTTGAAAACAGCCGAGTAGAATTTTTTCAGGTTTCTTTGATGAATACAAAGTTCAGAAGAACAGCATTTATCTAAAATATAGAAATATTTTGTAACATTATAAATGTCTTTATCATCCCTTTTGATCAATTTAAAGCATCCCTGCTAAATAAAAGTATTAATTTCTATTAAAAAAATGATACTGACTCCAAGCTTTTGAATGGCATAGTGTATAATGTTACAAAAGCTTTTTATTTCAGATAAATGCTGATCTTTGGATCTTTCTATTCATCAAAGTATCCCGAAAAAAATGCACTCAACTGTTTTAAATATTGATAATAATAATAAATGTTTCTTGAGCAACAAATCAGCATATTTTCATGATTTAAACAGCTGTTTTAAACAGTAAAAATATTTCACAATATTACTGTTTTTGCTGTACTTTGGATCAAATAAATGCAGGCTTGGTGAGCAGAAGATACTTCTTTAAAGTCATTACAAATCTTACTGTTCAATAACTTGACTGGTAGTGTATGAGCATATAGCATGGGAAAAAATACTAATGTATGAAAGTCAATGAGAAACAGAAACTGAAAGTTAGGAAAATTCTGTCATTATTTACTCACTTTCATTTATGGGTGAAGAACCCCTTTAATGCCCAAAACATCCACACTAATAGACTAACATGAGTATCATCAGTTTGCAGTGAATGTTATGTTTACTGACTAACTGGGACCAAAACACAAAGCCAAGCAGTGGACTGAGATAATGCCACATGACTGCAAACAGTAGAAGTAGATTCAATAACACTGTAATATCATTCAAAGTGACTGTGAAGCTGCAGATATGTCATGAACTGTGTTCCTATGAGGCCAAACTAAACCAACTGCACATCTAACAGAAAGTGTTCATCTAGAAAACACAGCCGGAGAAGCCTGATAAAGACATTAACTGTCTGTAACCACTGAATTCATGAAAATACATGTAATACATTTTGTACATGTTTAGCCCTCGTGTGTTCAATTATACAGCTCGGTCATTTCAGTCCACGTGTCTGGAAATCACATGAATCATGGAGCAGATACATACTGTGTGTGTGTCTGTGTGTGTTCATATACACCTCTCTCACACACACTAATAACACACATACACGCGTTAAAACCTTTATAACGCCACAGCATGACTTGCTAAAACACTAATTACTCTTTAACTGTCCGTCTGGCACGACTAAAAAGTCATAACGATGGTTAAATGACGATTATGCAGATTTTGGAGTGCCTGCACTACTTTTACGTCTCATGTAGACAACTTTTAACCTGTTTTGGTGGAAGTAAAAACTCATTTTATGAGCAGCTAACGTGCTAATGCTAAAACGTTCACAGAACTCCGTAAACAGCGCCAAGCGCAAACAGCAACGAGTCTTTAAAGTTCATTTAAAGTTACAGAGTAATTACAGCGTATTTGAGTGGTTTGACTGGAGTTTTAGTGTGTTTTATTGACATCGCTGGCAGAAAGCTGTTAGCCGTTAGCCGCTAGCAGCGCGCGCTGCCCTCACGCGCTCGCCTCTCACCGTCTCCTCCGCGTCGATGTCGATTTTAAACGTCTGCTGCTGGAGGGTTTTCAGCGTGATCTGCATTTTCGCGTTCTTCTGTGTCGCCGCTGTGGAAACTGACCGAGGGCTGGATCGCTGGCTGTGTTTTTTTCGCCGTGGCTCATCACAGCCTGTCCGCCGCCATTACGCGCGTAAACACTCGACGGCACGTCGCCCTTACGCCGCACTGCGCATGCGCCGCGCACCGACGCGTTTGCGTCACTGCAAGAGCGAGAGCGCTGATGGGAAATTGAGTTTTTGTTGCTTTTCCGTGACTACAGGAGAAAGTAGGAAGTAGGAGGTGTATGTACAGTGTTGGAAAGAAATCAAATCTTTGCATAGTTATGACAGAAAACACTGGCATCTAACAATGCCTTGGAAAAAAAATAAAGCATATACATAAAACCTAAATAGGAAATAAAACAGTTATCAAACAATCATGTGTCCTAACCTCCTGAAACATTGGTGTCTCATATTTTAGAGTAGTGCAATTTATGAAAGAAATCTGCTAAATCTGTATGTGGGTGTGTGTGTGAAAATATTCAGATGTAACCCCCTTTGTAATCGTTAACATTTTCATAAGTAACCGTAATTTAATTACACATTTATTCTCAGTAACTGTAACTGATTAAATTTATTTTGTAATGAAATTGTTACATGTAACATGTTACTAGTTACTTCCCAACACTGGGTATTTAAAGGAAATAATAAAAAAAATAAATGTTTTTCTATAACTTATTATAAAAGATGCTTAAAAGATCATTTTATAGCTGATTTTGTAATAGTTTTTCTTATTTGTTGTTGTTCATGTATTTAATAGGTATCTGGTGTAAATCAATACATTTCAATAAATTCAATATTTTAAAATCAACATTTTTCATATAAATCAGTATCTGCATGCAATTATATAACATACATAATGATGTTTCATATTTTGACACATACGTGTACAGTAAGCATATCTCATTCAATATATAAATTTTTCACAAAATGGTAAGTAACACATTGAACTAAATGTGAAATTTTGAAGTAGAAAGACTGAGATTGTATTTTCTTGTAAAATGTACTACAATAGTCTTTTTACAGGTTTATGCCTCTCCATGTGCTGTATATTAACTATTTTTTTTTCATTGTATTGTTTTCATTGTATTGTTTTATATTGTGTAAATTGAGGCGATGTCTGTCTGTCTGTCTTCAGACGTTTCTTTGCTGTTTAAAGCCGAGCTCTTCTCGGGTCTCGTGGGTCTCCTCCTGCAGAAACACTCGTGTGAAGTTCTGATCCGCTGATCCCTCGTCTCGCAGATATTTTTAAAAGATGATGCTATAGCTGTGAAATCAAGCACTTATAAAAGCAGCTCTGAAACACATCAACTCTTCTGTTGGGTTTCAGACGTGACCTCTTTATTACAGCTCAAACAGACAGTAACAATATTTGCTTGTATCTGTGTGTGTGTGTGTGTATATATGTATATATACACAATACAATATATACAGCACGGTTAAATTAACACTGTTAAATTATTAATATCTATCTATCTATCTATCTCAAAATCTCCTGAAAATTCGAAGACATTGCCAAGAAACACAAAAGCATTTCTTAAATTAAATTAACAGTGTTTATATGTATATACTGTATATGTATGCATATATACAAGAGGATCTCAAAAAATTTGAATATCGTGAAAAGGTTCTTTTTTTTTTTTTTTTGTAACTTATTTAAAAAAGTGAAACTTTCATATATTCTAAATTCATTACATGTAAAATAAAACATTGCAAAAGTTTTTTTTGTTTTAATTTTGATGATTAGAGCTCATGGAAGTCAAAAATCCAGTATCTCAAAATATTAGAATATTTACATTTGAGCTTCATTAAAAGAACATCCCTAAAGTATAAATTCCGGGTATCTCTTGTTCTTTGCAAACACAATAATGGGGAAGACTGCTGACTTGGCAATGCTCCAGAAGACGATCATCGACACCCTCCACAAAGAGGGTAAGTCACAGAAGCTCATTATTTCACAGAGTGCTGTATCAAAGCATATTAAATGCAAAGTTGACTCAAGAGAAAGAGGAGAAACAGTGGATCTGAACTGAAGCTCAGTAGTGTCTCAGCAGAGCCACAGGCTGATCGCTTCATTCACACCTCACTGATGCTGGAGTCTGTGCTGAACGAGCCCCCACCAAGTATTGAGTGCAGAACTCAACATACTTTAAAGAGCTTGAACTTCTCTGTTTTGCAAATCCTTTTTTTGTGATTGATCTTAGGAAATATTCTAATATTTTGAGATACTGGATTTTTGACTTGAAAAACAACTGGACTGTTGCTCAGTGCTCCAAAGTCCTCTTTTCAGATGAAAGCAAATGTTGCATTTCATTTGGAAATCAAGGTCTGGAGTCTGGAGGAAGACTGGAGAGGCACAGAATCCGAGCTGCTTGAAGTCCAGTGTGAAGTTTCTGAAGTCAGAGATGATTTGGGAGCCGTGACGTCTGCTGGTGTTGCTCCATTGTGTTTTATCAAGTCAATGCAGCCGTCTAGTATGTAACGAATCTAGAATATATGAAAGTTTCACTCTTTGAAATAAGTTACAAAAAAAAAATGATACGAATGTAACGATATTCTATTTTTTTTAGATGCACCTCTACATATGCATGCTTTGAAACGGCATTGTATTGTGAAAGAGCTACAGAAATACATAAACACACACACACACTCTCTCTCACACACACACACATACACACACATACTCACTCACACACACACACACACTCTCTCTCTCACACACACATACATACTCACACACACGCTCTCTCTCTCACACACACACACACACACACACACACACACACTCTCT
>NW_015654933.1:398607-400945 GCF_001515625.1 Sinocyclocheilus rhinocerous
TATATATATATATATATATATTTATTTATTTACATATCTATATCTATTTATCTATCTCTATATATCTATATATTCACCAACTGATGCACATGACTCAAAATCTCCTAAATATTCAAAGGCATCGCCAAGACACACAAAAGCATTTCTTGATGTTTTCATACACTCATGAGGTGGAGGATCTATTCAAAGCAGCTCCTATCGACACCCTGAAGGTCAGAAGTGTTTCTGACGGCAGGATTTGATCAGAGCCGCTGCCTCGTGGATTTCATCATCAGCTTGTCATCCACTTCTGACTGATGGACTGCAGGCCGCTGGCTTTGTCCTTCACGACCCTGAAGTGCATCTCTAAAGAAGCGTTCGATCAGAACCGCATCAGGACGCTACAAAACAGCGGCCTGAGATTCCTGTGCTTTCTGCCGCTCTCCTCTGACCTCACACGGATGGAGAACTCTACAGATGCGAGACGCTGCTGTGGAAATGCATTGGTTCAAACTCTGGTATTTCCACACTATTTTCAGCTCATCACACTCTGTCCTTGAACACAAACGTTTATTTTCTCTCACAGAACAGCTCATGGCTTCACCGTCATGAGACGCATTACAATAACAGTCAGGAGATGTCCTCAGGGATTCGAGATAGACCTCTAAAGATGAATGACAAATGTAGAACTCAATGAAAATACTGCTTAAATCTTTGGGTTTTGAGTGCATTTGTTCTCTGTTCTAAGAAATCGTCTGTTTTCAAATATCTAGTTTAAATATATGCATGCATATGAAGATCTAGGGCATGAAAACAATCTATTCATGTTGGTTTATGTTTTTGATAACAATTATATATTATATAAAAATAATATATTAATAAAAGCTTCAAGTGCAAAAATGTAAAAAACACAAAAAAACTTTAAAAATAAAATTCTTTAAAGTTCTTTTAAAACATCATGAACTAAAATCAATAAATATATAAATGATGCATTTTTTAAAATTAATATTTCATATTTAATGATTTTAAGCATTTAACAATCTGAAATAATTCCCTGTTTTACATGTTTTCTTGTCTGAAAGCAAATCTGAATATATATAGTTTTAAGTCTGAATACATAAATGTAAATAGTGAAAATATAGTTATAATTCTGAATATACAGTTAGGTCCATATATATTTGGACACAGGCACATTTTTTATTATTTTAGCTGTTGACCAAAACACATTCAAGTTAGAGTTATATAATGAATATGTGCTTAAAGTGCACTCTGAGCTTTAATTTGAGGGATTCTCATCATAAATGGAATTAAAGCTCTTTAATATGTACCTCTCCACTTTTTCAAGGGACCAGAAGTAATTGAACAGTTGATTCAAAAGCTGTTTCGTGGACAGATGTGGGCTATTCCTTCGTTATATCTACATCAATTAAGCAGGTGAAAGATCTGGAGTTGCTTCTAAGTGTGTCATCTGCATTTGGAAGCTGTTGCTGTGAAGCACATCGTGCGGTCAAAGATCTCTCCATGCAAGTGAAACAGACGATTGTTAGGCTTCAGAAACAAAAGAGAGATCGCAGGAACATCAGGAGCGGCCAAACCAACAGTTTGGTACATTCTGAGAAAAACAGACCACATTGGTGAGCTCAGAAACATAAAAAGACCTGGACGTCCACGGAGGACAACAGTGCTGATGATCGGAGAAAGGTAAAGAAAAACCCTTTCACAACATCCAGCCCAGAGAAGAACACTCTCCAGGAGACAGACCTGTCAACAATCAAGAGAAGACTTCACCAGAGCAAACACAGAGGATTCAGCACAAGTACACATCTAAAAAAGCCAGAGCACTTCTGGAAAAGCATTGTTTGGACGGCTGAAGTTAAGATCAAGCTGTACCAGAACGACGGGAAGAAAAGAGTCTGGAGCAGCTCATGATCAAAGCACACACATCATCTGTGAAGCATGGAGCAGTGTGATGCATGAGCGTGCATGGCTTCAGTGGCTCTGGGTTACTGGTGTTTAGTGATGATGAGACAGAAGACAGAAGCAGCCGGATGAACTCTGAAGTGTATAGAGATATACTCTCTGCCCAGATTCAGTCAAACGCAGCAAAGCTGATTGAGAGGCGCTTCATAGTATGAATGGACGATGAGCCAAAACATACAGCATAAGCAACCCAGGAGTTTTTGAAGGTAAAAAGTGGATTATTCTGTGATGGCCGAGTCAATCTCCTGATCTCGACCTGATCGAGCAGCATTTCACTCGATGAAGACAAAACTAAATACAAACACACACTCACTCACTCACTCACACACACCCACACACACACACACACACACTCGCTCACTCACACACATTAAAGCTT
>NW_015654933.1:401175-404144 GCF_001515625.1 Sinocyclocheilus rhinocerous
CACTCACACTCACTCACTCACACACTCACACACACACACTCACACACTCACTCACACACGCACACTCACACTCACTCACACTCACTCACACACACTCATTCACACTCATTCACACCTCACTCACACACTCACACACACTCACACTTCAGAAACGTAAAACATCACAGACGAGGCGAATTCAAGCCCTGAACAGAAAACAACAGAAGTGAGCGTGCTTAGGTTATCTGATAACTTTATTACCAAGTTAAAAAAAGACAATGAATTACAATATTTACAGAATACAGAGAAATCAAAGGAATACTCACTCACTCACTCACACTCACTCACACACATTCACACCTCACTCACACTCACACTCACACACACACACACTCACACACACACTTCAGAAACGTAAAACATCACAGACGTGGCGAATTCAAGCCCTGAACAGAAAACAACAGAAGTGAGCGTGCTTAGGTTATCTGATAACTTTATTACCAAGTTAAAAAAAGACAATGAATTACAATATTTACAGAATACAGAGAAATCAAAGGAATAAAACTGTAAACAACCGTCACAAGCCACCGTCAGAAATCATCAGGAGTTTCACAGAAGAAAGGCAGAACGCAGGAGATCTAGTCGAGGTCAACAGAAGGAGAGAATTAAAGGGCAACGATAGAAACTAAAGCGCGTCTATTTACAGATATCCAGTGTGTTACGATAGCAGACGCCCCGACTCTCATTTCTGATGCTTCTCTACACGCTTCTTCAGAAGGCCTGCCCTACTCCTTATGAAGGACATGGAGGGGTTTGAGCGTACAAGAGAGCTTTTTATTGTGTTTTTTATTCTTAACCAGACAATTTACAACAGCTTTGAACAGTGGAGAGCTAAAAAGAACAAAAGAAACGTCTTCTATTGATTTCTATTCTTCTCTTTTTTTTTTGTTTGCTTAAGTTAAATATCAGAACAACACTTAAAGGAACAGACCCCTTTCTGAAACAGAATCCACAGTTTCAAACACTTCGAGTTTATACACGGCTGCAAAACATCATGCAGGTTTCCCAGAATGCATCTGGGTCGGCCCTCAGCATTGCTCAGGAAAGACAATCATATCTCAGGAAAACTTTGGGAAGTTTCACACTTTCGGTAGCGAGAAGAGGTTTGCTTTCTGCTGTCGTGTGATAATTCAGATGATGGATATTGGTGGAGAGCTTCGGCTCGGTGGATCCAGAAGGGGAGCGTAAAACATCCGCGTCTATAAGGCTTTGGGGTTTCCAGCAGCAGTACAATCTCAGCCTCACGGTTCGACGGCTTCGTGGCGTTTCTCCGCAAACACGGCGGTCAAACGGCGGAAGCCTCGGAGTCTCGTTCTGCTCAACTTCCCAGAATCAGTGCTGTTTTCACTCATCCTTCAGCTTCAGTAAATCACGTTTGGAGTAAACCATGGATCTTACGGCATGTATTTTAGCGTTTCTGAACTAACTGCGGAAATTTCAGAGCTGCTTGCACTCAAAAAAATATTTAGACCTACATCTAATATTTATGCATTTGAATTGCATATAAAATCTACACATTGTTTTAATGTAAACAAACTAATAAAATTAACGTGATGCATATTTGTCAGCCGTGCATGAATAAAAACTGGTCAGATTTCTGTAATTTTACTAATAAACTAACGCGTTTTAAACACTCAGTAGCCACGTTTATATATATATTCATCATCAATAAAATCCAATTTCTTTTTCATAAATTTTAAACTTGCTTGTTCAACAGCTAGTCATAATTAGCCATGTTCATACTTTTTAACAGAATAAATTTTATATCTATTCCGCTGATTACAACAGATTTATGCCGTTTCTAAAAATTATTTAAATGAAATCAATTCCAAATAATTTTTAATATTCTTTGCCATGATTTTGTTACTTGGGTATATATATATATATATATATATATATATATACACACATATGCATATATATATATATATATATATATATATATATATATAGTTTTTTTTTTAGATAGTTTTTTTTTTTTTTAGTTATATATATATATATATACACACATATGCATACGTATATATATATATATATATATATATATATAAATAGTTTTTTTTTCAGATAGTTTTGTTTTCATTTAGTTTATTTAACCTGATGTAACAAAATTAAGCTAAAACAAAACAAAAAAAATGTAAAAAAAAATAAAAAAATAGATGCACCAGAAAAAACAATAATTAATAAAAATGACAAAACAGACAACAAAATTATTAAAACTTTAACTAAAATAAAAAAAATTTAATTAAATAAACAGAAAAAACTCATTCAAAATATTAAATAATAAATATTTTAATATAATATAAAAATTATAATAGTATCTCAATGATACTAAATTAACACCGAGGCAGAAATCTGACCCGTTGCATTTCTGTATGACTGACAAGCATGCGTCGCAAGTTTATCAGTTTATGTTAAAACTGCAATTCAAAAACATTAATCTTACATTAAAGAATCGGCAGCAGATCTACCGGAGACTGCGATCCATCGATGCCCAACACGTTAATCGTTATTAAAGTGAAGCGGAAGTGCAAGACGAGCCGGAAGTAGCCGAAATCTTCAAAAGTAGCAATTTGCTACGAGTTTTTGGGGCAAGTGTTGATACTCTAAAATCATGTCTAAAAGAATCAAACGATCTAGATAAATAAGATGACAACTATTCCTCAAGGAATTCAGCTACGGGAAGATTAACACAAGGCTAAAATGTAAAAAACAGAAACCGCCAGGCGACGTTCCGAGCGAATCGGAAGACATTCGATTCTCACGCATCACTCATTACGTATGAATGAATGTAACGAAAAGTGCATAGAGGAAATAAAAATCTCTAAACGGAGGGACGCGCGATTCGATCGATTCGATCACTTACAGTTTCATTCACTATTGGTTACCAATATATCAACATCTGTCCTGAGGGACCAAGGGGACCAAGT
>NW_015654933.1:416415-421309 GCF_001515625.1 Sinocyclocheilus rhinocerous
TACTTGGGTATATATATATATATATATATATATAAATAGTTTTTTTTTCAGATAGTTTTGTTTTCATTTAGTTTATTTAACCTGATGTAACAAAATTAAGCTAAAACAAAACAAAAAAAATGTAAAAAAAAAAAAAAAAAACTCTCTTCAGGAGTTGTTTCTGCATGGAGAAAATATTGTAATAGAAACACTTACTCACAGCATTTCCAAGGGGAAGATTAACACAAGGCTAAAATGTAAAAAACAGAAACCGCCAGGCGACGTTCCGAGCGAATCCGAGACCCTCCCGTCGTCCGAGAAGCTTCCGGATGAATCGTCTCTCGTTTGAAGCGGACGTGAATCGCGACACGCCGTCTTCAAGACTATCAGCGTGTGCCATCGCCGCCGCGGAAGACATTCGATTCTCACGCATCATTCATTACGGATGCTTATTTTAATAAATCAATGTAACAAAAAAGTGCATTTGAAATTAAAATCTCTGGTTTACGGCTAAACCGGCGAACGGAGGGACTCGCGATTCGATCGGAATTTCGACTCGCGGTTTCATTCACTATTGGTTACCAATATATCAACATCTGTCCTGAGGGACCAAGTCACACTTTGTAAAATTCAGTGTAAGATTCAGCAACTGAACAAACGCGACACATCAACATCTAGCGACACTCCAAACCGGGATCGTCACATTCCACAAATCTAGCTTTTTAAACCAAATACTCAAGAAGCAGCCGATGTTGTTCTGCAACAAAACAAACGGTGAACAGACAGACGAAACAACGGAACGCATGACATTCTCTACAGCTTTCGTTTTGCTCCTAAGGGCCGTTTTTGGTCTCCTGCGTCTCTTTGTCTTCCTCGGTCTGAATCGGACACTTGGATTGGTCAGACTGATCCACAGTGTTACTGGATAGGTCCAGCCCTCTGTCAATCACAGCTGCTGGACCAATCAGAGGCAGCGCTGACGAGGGCACAGGACTGCCGTCGTTCTTGCTGCCGTTAACAGTCCTGAAAACACAAAACACGTCTCAGCTTTAACTCATTCGTTACTATTGTAAGGGTTAACCCGTTTAATCCCAAATTTTTCCCAGACATGCCAATATCCAAATGATGTGTCATTAGTAACACTTTCAAATAATCAATAATAATTTTTTGCATTTCTTTTGGAAAAGTATGTGAAAAATTGTGTTTTATGGTCGGTGGGATAATGTGTGTACTGAATTAACATATTTCTGAAGTCATACAAATTATTATATATCTTAGCCCAGCAATTTTTAAAGCAATAACTCGCGTCGTGCCTAACAACGCCCCTTAGCTGTTATAAATGCACTGTAAACCACGGCTTCACGGGGATTATTGCTTTTATAAAACATGGTTATTCCATATACGTAGTAAGGTTTCACAAAATAAAACAGAGCAAATAAAGTGTAATGATATTAATAAAAACAGTATTCTTCCACCAAACAATGTAGCTCCTCAGAAACAGTTGTGGTTGCAACAAAGTGGTTGCCGAGCAACACACAAACGTAAACAAAGGTGTATGTTACTTTGTAGAGTCATTTACAACAGCTTCGAACGCGGCTCAGCCAATCAGAATCAAGGACCGGAACTATCCGTTTAATAAAAACTGTTTGATCACATTCTAGGGTTACTATTATGTATCAAAATACAACATTGATAGGAATACGGAGATAAAAGACAAAAAAATACAACATATTTCAAAACTGTTGTTTTTTCATAAAATTTTTATATCAGTGCTAGAAGTATTACAACATCAATCTTGTAACTTATTTGTAACATTTGAACTTTTAATATAGTGCAACATTTTGTCATTGCAACATTTTAGTGCAACAACTGCAATTGGATTTATATTGTAAACCTAAATTCACTGTTATCCCACCGGTCACTAACATATTTACTCATTCTATGACCACACACTCAACAAAACTGAATATATGTGAATTCATATATTAATACTAGACACCCTAAAGATAATGTGTACTAAAAATCTTTGTCATATCTTTATGTTAACACACTTTACTAGCCTTTGTTTTGGAGCTTTGATGCAGGCATCATCTTCTCAAGGTGCAAACAGGAATTAAACTGCTCTGGTCATGTGACAATTTGCACTAAACATGTGACACTGCACATATTGTGAATCTGGAGACTCACATGCCGTGTCGAAGGACGTGTCGCTCCCATTCGGAGCCGAGCGTGAAGGTGCGGCCGCAGAACTCACACGGATAGCGTTTGACGCCGCTGCCGCTGGGAGACTCCTCAACACCTAAATCACCAGAAAACACAACAAAACCGCTCTGACTTCCTGAGAGGGAAACATCCTAAACGGTCAAAAAGTCATTTGTGGAAAATCTGCATCTTTCAACAGCTACAGATGTTTTTATCCACAGTACACTGCAGTGTCATTTCAGTATTATTGAGATAAATTGAAAAATGATTGTGAATTTAAAACCCTCAGTTCTGTTCAGTCTATAGAACTTTTGTTGCAATATGCTAATATTTATGCATATTTAATAAGATAAACTTTAAATATCAAAATTAGCATTAAGGCTAAACACTACAGGCAAAATCATTGCTTTCTCATGCACTGGTTAGTTTTGAGATTTTGGTCTATTTTGCTTCTATAACGTCTTCTTTCAGACTAGTGAAAAGTAAACATCTAAAATACACATTTAAGTGTTTATTTTATTACACTATCTATCTGCAATCCTTATCAACCAGTTTTTTTCTCTTAGATACGGCAAACGTAGCAGTTCTATTCCTCTCTATATTCTGAAGGTTTGTTCATATATCTTATTATTTATCTTATTATTTATAGAACATTCCTAAAAACATGGCAAAAAAAAAAAAGTGTGTTTTCTGTCTGTTGACAGTGTTTTCTGATTTATGGAGTGACAAAAAGAGAAATCCAAAAACCCCCCTGAAAAAATCGTTAACTCTAATATGTCAACAAAGAATTTTGAACCTGGTTTTATTCAATGTTCAGATTTATTTTCTGGAAATATATGCAAAATTGCATTTGTATATTTAAACTGTAATACAAAACAATTTTCTTAATGTACTATGATTAATTAACTGGTGAACATATGGTGGTGTCTTTTTCTCTATTTACCTGTGGTGCATTGACCTTAATATAAAAAAACTCATAATACAACAACAACAAAGGTATTTTAACATACTGAAATTTCATTTTAGCGACAGGAGGTGAAGTGTTACTGCTATTATATTATAAAAAATATTTTGTAGAGGATTAATAATGCGATTAATCTTCTGGTCTTCTGTTTATTCGGCTGCAGCGATAGGGATTTCCTGGATTTCTTCTGCGAGGCGTATTTGGAGTTTCTCTGGCCTTCAGATGGAGATTTACTACTGATCACAGAACCGTGCTTCACTGACAAGATGCGTGCATGAATATCGCAGCTTTTGCCTAATATCGATTGCGATTTACCGCGATTTATCATGCAGCCCTAATTAATAAAGTCTTGAGTTTTGCATCTGTTGTTGATCATCTCTACAGATGCACAGAATTTGATGAACATGAAGACCGTTACCTGTCACCTCGGTCTGGCTGCTCGTCTCCTGTCTGCTCTCCGGAAGCTTCTCCTCCTCTTCATCCTCCATCAGCTCTTCCTCCTCCTCTTCGTCTGCCTCCTCTACGGTCTCGTCTTCTCCTTTCTCCTCCTCCTCCTCGCTGCTGCTCACGTCCTTCGTCTTGTCCTTCATCAGCTCCAGCTGGTCCAGGTTCACCCGCCCCACCAGCTCAAAGTTACGGATCACCTGCAGACGACGGGTTAGACTGAGTAACGGCTCCTTAACTAGCCACAGAAAGATCAGACATGACAGAAGACTGTAGGGCTGCGACGATAAATCGATGCAGAATCAATTCGTGGATCAATTCTGAGATCTTCCGAATGCATGCCGACTCTCTCTGGAATCGATTCTGAGCTTAGATTTTAACAGCAGATGGCGCTCTAATCTAGTTTTTATCCGCATACTCAAATGCTCATGAAGAAGAGCGCTCATGCGAGTCATGTAATTTCACCTCGGCTCAGAATGCTTTTATGACACCAGACTAATGTAAACAGCCCACTGTGAACACCCTTGTAATTCGCTTCAACCTTTTCGAATTTTATGAATGATTATTTTAGGTTCAAGTGTGTGTAAGGATTTGGAAACAAGCAGAGTACGGCTGTTTCTAAAGCATGCAGCGCCATCTGCTGTTCAAAACTAAGCTCAGAATCGACTCGAGAAAGAATCGTGAAGCATTCGGGAAATCTCAGAATCGATGCTGAATCATTTCTCGATGCATCAATTTATTTTCCCAGCCCTAACAGATTGCGTCATATAGCGCTTTTAACCGCACAGATTTCGTCATATAGCGCTTTTGCCGCAATAATTTCATAGCGCATCACCGCGCTGTGAGGATAATAATTAGCTTAGGCTACTCCTCACTGAAAATGTTTTAAAAATATATTTTAAAACCGGTCTATTATAGCCTACAATGAATTATAGGCCTATAGCCTAAATAAAATTGTTAACACTTCAGTCATCAATGAAACTTAAGAGCAGCTTTATTTTAAGCACCGACATTCAAAAACAACCTGTTCAACATGAAATATGTTTCTTCTCATTGATTATATCCCGCATATTAACTGGGTGATTCGTCTCTCGTCGTCTCTGAGAGAATATGCGCCCTTAATGCGTGCGTCGTCAGATGCAGAAAGCACCGCCTGTTTTTACTTTCACTTTCATGGTATCATAAGCCTTGCACAAAGTTTGCACGTTGCTTGTATGATATCCACTGGCTCGCCTTCACGGTTTAAAACAGAAATATTTCTAATATTGCGACCCACCCCCCATAAATCCCCCCCGCGGATTTGCG
>NW_015654933.1:421319-422776 GCF_001515625.1 Sinocyclocheilus rhinocerous
ATAAATCCCCCCCCGCGGATTTGCGCTACGCCACTGAGTGTAGGGCTGTGACGATAAATCGATGCAGAATCAATTCGTGGATCAATTCTGAGACCTTCCGAATACATTGCGATTAATTTCTCGATTGGCGATGCATCGACTTATTTTCCCAGCCCTAGAGGACACACCTTGTGCTCCTGGCTCAGGTGGATCTCCAGCTCGTGCAGGAGTTTGCTGTCGTAGTAGCAGAGCTGACACTGGTAGGGCTTCAGCTCCTCGTGTTTCTGGATGTGCTGCTGCAGGTTCTGCTCGCTGGAACACGTGAAGGTGCATTTGTGACAGCGGAACACCAGGCCCTCCAGATGACGAGACAGCTTTGAGCGAGACACCTCCAGCGGGACCACGCGCTCCTCTGAGAACCATAAAAACACCACAATCACACTCTGATGCATGTCACGTTAATGCGCTTTTGAAGTGTGGCCTTAAATGACCAACTGACCTACATCTTCACATATTCATGCATATTTAATTATGTGACCCTGCAGCACAAAAGCAGTGTTAAGTCGCTGGGGTATATTTGTAGCAATAGCCAACAATACATTGTATGGGTCAAAATGATAAATTTTTCGTTTATGCCGAAAATCATTAGGATATTAAGTAAAGATCATGTTCAATGAAGATATTTTGTAAATTTCCTAGCGTAAATATATCAAAACTTAATTTTTGATTAGTAATATGCATTGCTAAGAACTTCATTTAGACAACTTTAAAGATGATTTTCTCAATATTGTGATTTTTTTGCACCCTCAGATTCCAGATTTTCAAATATTGTCCTATCCTAACAAACCATACATCAATGGAAAGCTCATTTATTCAGCTTTCAGATGATGTATAAACCTCAATTTCGAAAAATTGACCCTTATTACTTTTTTTGGCCCAGGGTCACATATACTGCCAATTTGGATATTTGGAGAAGAAGAAAAAAACAGTTTAAGGTGGGACCGTAGAGGTAACAAAGCATATCTTTAAAAGTTTTTTCTCCACTTCAGCAGCACTTGCATACACTAAACTTTACAGTTTTATTCCTGTCTATATTCTGAAGGTTTTTACTGAGGGGTTTGTTCATATATCATTCAAACTGAATTTTACATTTTATTCCTAAAAACATGGCAAAAATGCTTATTTTTAAAGGTTGTGAGTTTTTTCTCCACTTCAGCAGCAGTTGCATACACCAAAACTTACAGTTTTATTCCTGCCTATATTCTGAAGGGTTTTATAGAGGGGTTTGTTCTATCGTTATCATAAACACACTGGTTTGTTGCTCAAATGGTTTTACAGCAGTTATTTACCAATAGCAACTAATGAATCAAAAGTCTCGCACATTTATATGAAACAGCCTACTTCTGCATTGAAAAATAAGGTAGACATATGTATATGTGTGTGTATATGTGTGTGTGTGTGTGTGTGTGTATATGTGT
>NW_015654933.1:423059-424614 GCF_001515625.1 Sinocyclocheilus rhinocerous
TGTGTGTGTGTGAGAGTGTGTGTGCATGTAGTGTCTCACCTGCGTGTGCTTTGTTACATTCCAACAATAGCATGTTCAAAACAAAACAAAACAACCATTCGATTGAGGAAGTTGCATTTTGAAACAAGGAAGATAAAGAGGAGAAATATCTCATGATCAGAATTTCCTCAGTAACTGACCTCTGTGCAGGACGATGTGGTCGATCATGCTGCTCTTGTGTTTGGTGTGGTACAGACAGAAGGGGCAGCGCAGATCTTTGGGCGTCTCCTCGGGGCCGCTGGTGTGACCAGCCTCCACATGCAGCGTAAACGTGGACCTGAGCAACACACAACACACACCCACATGATAACTACTCTCACACAGAAGACTAGAGAGTCAGCCACATCTATGGTGTTGTCCTGTTACAGTCCAATCTAGAACTATCTTACTCTAGACCAATGTTTCCAAAACTGGGGTTCATGGGTTGATGAAAAGCTAATAATTAATTAAATCTTAAAATTGTAATATTAAAATATAGTCAAAATAAAACAAAAATTAAAATGAGTTGCAAAAAGGTAATTATTAATAATTAAAAATATAAAATTAAAATAAATGTCAAAATAAAAAGTATCTTTCTTAAGAAAAGATAAATCGTAAAAATGTAAAATTAAAATAAAGAAATAAAATTGAGTTGATTAAAAATGTAAATTAAATTTTAAAATAAAAACAAATCAAAACAAACACGTAATAAAACTAAATATTAAAAAAGACTTAAAAAAAAATAAAAAATTCAAATAATTAAAAAATAAAAACTAATGAAAAAACTAAATGAAAAGCTAATGATCAAATAATAAAATATTTAAATAATTAAAAAAATTAAAAATACTAAAATAAACATTTTATAATGTAAAATAAAATTAAAATAAATTTCAAAAGAGAAACAAAATAAAAAGCTAACTAAAACAGATTAAATATTTGATTTGTTTACCTGTGTCGTGTATAGGGTTGCAAAAACGTGAAAAATTTCCAGTAAATTTCGGAAATATTCTAAAAAAATTTGGAAACTTTCCAGGATTTTTTTGGAATATTCCAGGGATTTTTGGAAATTTTCCGGAAATTTTCCACCCCTTTGCAACCCTAGCCCTGATATTACTCTTTTAACAGCCTAACCACACGGCTCATGATAAACACCTGCAGCTGAAACAACAGCACATGAGCGCTCGCACCGAAAGGGTCACGGGTTCAATTCCCAGGGAAAGCATGAACTAATTATCTGTATAGCTTGAATGCAATGGAAGTCGCTCTGAATAAAAGTGTCTGCCAAATGCATGAATGTAAACAAATAAAGATGATCCCAGTGTGTGGTTCTCCGGCGGTTCTTACTTGTAGCAGGTGAAGAAGGAGCAGTCCTTGCATTTGAAGAGCTTCTTTCCTCCGTGCCGGTCGCGGTAATGTCTGCGCAGACTCTGCATGTAGCCGGAGCTGAACTCGCAGAACTCACAGGTGAGGATGGAGTCGGGCCGGGCCTGAGGAACGGGACTCTCGAGCGGCGGCGGTGGACCGGAGGCAACCTCGG
>NW_015654933.1:428499-431696 GCF_001515625.1 Sinocyclocheilus rhinocerous
AAGAAAAGATAAATCGTAAAAATGTAAAATTAAAATAAAGAAATAAAATTGAGTTGATTAAAAATGTAAATTAAATTTTAAAATAAAAACAAATCAAAACAAACACGTAATAAAACTAAATATTAAAAAAGACTTAAAAAAAAATAAAAAATTCAAATAATTAAAAAATAAAAACTAATGAAAAAACTAAATGAAAAGCTAATGATCAAATAATAAAATATTTAAATAATTAAAAAAATTAAAAATACTAAAATAAACATTTTATAATGTAAAATAAAATTAAAATAAATTTCAAAAGAGAAACAAAATAAAAAGCTAACTAAAACAGATTAAATATTTGATTTGTTTACCTGTGTCGTGTATAGGGTTGCAAAAACGTGAAAAATTTCCAGTAAATTTCGGAAATATTCTAAAAAAATTTGGAAACTTTCCAGGATTTTTTTGGAATATTCCAGGGATTTTTGGAAATTTTCCGGAAATTTTCCACCCCTTTGCAACCCTAGCCCTGATATTACTCTTTTAACAGCCTAACCACACGGCTCATGATAAACACCTGCAGCTGAAACAACAGCACATGAGCGCTCGCACCGAAAGGGTCACGGGTTCAATTCCCAGGGAAAGCATGAACTAATTATCTGTATAGCTTGAATGCAATGGAAGTCGCTCTGAATAAAAGTGTCTGCCAAATGCATGAATGTAAACAAATAAAGATGATCCCAGTGTGTGGTTCTCCGGCGGTTCTTACTTGTAGCAGGTGAAGAAGGAGCAGTCCTTGCATTTGAAGAGCTTCTTTCCTCCGTGCCGGTCGCGGTAATGTCTGCGCAGACTCTGCATGTAGCCGGAGCTGAACTCGCAGAACTCACAGGTGAGGATGGAGTCGGGCCGGGCCTGAGGAACGGGACTCTCGAGCGGCGGCGGTGGACTGGAGGAAACCTCGGCCTGGACGTGAGACGCCAGCTGGAAGTGACTCAACTGCTGCTGAACATCTGCTGGCTCCAGATATCCCGCAGACTCTGAGACGACAGCAGCGAGACAGAGACATCAGCGTCTAGACGCCGCTTACACCTGCTATTAACATCTGCCTCGGCTCATACCGACATGTGCGTGATTCTGTTGCACGCTGAATCTAACCATTAATTAACACTCAAAGCGCTTGTTTTAGCACAATAATTACATGTTGAGCGAGTGTGATGTGGCCACGCGTCGTAATATTGTAATATTATTACAATTTAAAACAGTTGTGAATATCTGTTAAACTGTAATTTATTTCTGTGATGCGCAGCTGTATTTTCAGCATCATTACTCCAGTCTTCAGTGTCACATGATCTTCAGAAATCATTCTAATATGCTGATTTCCTGCTCAAGAAACATTTCTGATTATTATCAATGTTGAACACAGTTGTGCTGCACGATATGTTTGTGAAACCGTGATACATTTTATTTTTCAGGATTCACAGATGAATAGAAAGTTCAAAAGAAAAGCATTTATTTGTAATAGAAATCTTTTGTAACATTATTAATGTCCAGACTTTCACTTTTGATCAATATAATGTGTCCTTGTTCAATAAAAGCTAATTAATAAAAAAATCTTACTGGCTTCAATATTTTACAATATTTTTCACCCTTTTGCCAATATTGGGAATTTTACTCTAAATGCATGTATAATTGTTGCATTTAGAGTACAATTTTTTGTTGTTTTTTCATTATATTCAAAATGTTCAATGCATGAAGTCAAATACTAAACAACCAGTCTGTTTCTTCACTAAAAGAAGAATGATATTTCACATGCATGTCATTTTCAGCATCAGAGTGTTTTTGACACTGTAAAGCTGCTTCGACACAATCTGTATTATATAAAGCGCTGTATAAATAAAGCTGACTTGACTTCTGCATTGACCTTGAAGGACTCCCAGTGTTGGGTCTTACCGGTGCATTGTTGGTCTTTACTGTCACTTTTCATCAATATAATGCATCCTTGTTAAGCAAAAACACTAATTAATAGAAAAAAATCTTACTGATTTTAAACGCTGGAATGAACAATATTTTTCCCCCTTATGCCAATATTTGGAATTTTATTCTAAATGCATGTATAATTGTTGCCAATTATAACTAAAATGTTCAATGCAAGAAGTCAAACACTAAAGAATCGGTCTGTTTTCACATGCACGTCATGTTCAGCATCAGGGTGTTTCTGCACCGACCTTTCACCCCAGTGTTAGGTCTTACCGGTGCATTGTGGGTCGAGGGCCGTGTTCTGCTCGTCGTGTTCGGCGTTGGGTCGTGTGGAGCGCAGCGTGGCTCCGGCTCTGAGTTTGGGCAGCGTGAGCGTCTCTCCGTGCTCCAGTAGCGAGTGCTCCTTCAGCTGGATGATGGTCATGGTGGAGAACGGACACGACATGCACTTATACGTGTGTTCACCTGCAACACAAACACACGCCGCCACATTAACACAAACCAGCTCTGTGCAAACATTGAAAGAGCATTCTGGGATATCTTACAGTTTTTCCTCAATCACTGGCATATTTTTTTTTTGTGTTTGTGATGTCTGGTTAATCTGTCTCTCTCACAGACGCTGCGTCTCCGTCTGAATGATGTCACTCGCTCATGTCTGTTTCATCAGCCCTCGCCCTTCTCTTACTGTTTGTATTAAAAGCCTCAGAAGAGCACAGGAGAGAGAGAGAGAGAGAGAGAGAGAGAGGGGGCTGATGGGTAACGGAGAGCAGAAGGACGACGCTCGATTTCCGTCGCTCTGCCCTTCAGTGACTTTCAGAGTCGAGCGAGAGAAACACTGTTACCATCAAACGAGTGTGTGAGAGATTCCTGCAGCTCAACACACACGCACACACGCTCAACTCACACACACACACACACACACACAAACACACTCACACTCACACACACTCACACACACACTCACACACACACTCACACACACACTCACACACACACTCACACACACACTCACACACACACTCACACACACACTCACACACACACTCACACACACACTCACACACACACTCACACACACACTCACACACACACTCACACACACACTCACACACACACTCACACACACACTCACACACACTCACACAGACAGACAGACACACACAGAGACAAACACACTCTCACACACACTCTCACACACACTCTCACACTCACACACACACTCTCACACACACTCTCACACTCAC
>NW_015654933.1:431827-469121 GCF_001515625.1 Sinocyclocheilus rhinocerous
GTGCGTGCATATGTGTGTGTGTGTGTGTGTGTGTGTGTGTGTGTGCGTGCATATGTGTGTGTGTGTGTGTGTGTGTGTGTGTGTGTGCGTGCATATGTGTGTGTGTGTGTGTGTGTGTGTGTGTGTGTGCGTGCATATGTGTGTGTGTGTGTGTGTGTGTGTGTGTGTGTGCGTGCATATGTGTGTGTGTGTGTGTGTGTGTGTGTGTGTGTGCGTGCATATGTGTGTGTGTGTGTGTGCATGTAGTGTCTCACCTGCGTGTGCTTTGTGCAGGTGGCTCTTGAGGCGGCTCAGGTAGGAGGATTTAAAGGGACAGAACTTACAGCGGAAGGGCTTCTGATGTCCGTGGTGTGACTGGACGTGACGGTCCAGACTGGAGAGAAAAGACAGCGGTCAGAAACACACATATGGAGGAGAAAAAAGCATCAGATTAAAATGGAAAAAGAGAGTTGCTAAATCCTTAATGAGCGACATTCAGTTATTTTCCACTTGACATTTTGTTCAGTAAGATGGAGCCACAGCCTAGTGCTTAATGCATCAGTGTTATTTTAGTATTATTTATATACCATTACAGTATAATTGATATTTTGAATGAACTTTTATATATTTACGTTTTCATTTAAAATTCAGTTTAAGATTTAGTAGTTTTGTTTATTAGTTTTTTCAATTATATTTCTATTTAGAATTATTTTTATTTCAGTTTTAGTTTTAACAATTTTAACACTTCAACTTAATTTAATTTCAGTCAGTTGCCAAGGCAATAATAATTTTTTATTCATGTTTTTGAATTTTACAAAATAAATTCCCTATTTTGCTTTTTTTAATTATCCAAAAACAAACTGTACAATTACATTCAACAAAGAATGAAAAGAACATACTACTAATAATACCCACCTGATTAATGAAAATGATGAAATAAACAAATAAATAAAATACAAAAATTCAACTAATATTTATATATATATATATTTTTAACAGTTTTAGTTAACAATAACAACACTGTCGTGCACACGCTCTGAAGCTCATGTGGGCGATACAGGTTTGATTTCCCAATCTCTATCACTTCCCGTCCTCTATTCTCATAAAAACTACAAATAAAATAAATACGTAAAGCACGCACTAACGCTCAGCAGGTGTCACAGGTGTGCCGTCAGCAGACGCTTCAGGAAGATTCAGAACGTCTGAATGATTCCACAAGGACAGGCAGAAAAAGTGAATCGACCGGGATGCGTCTAATGATAACCCTAAAGATCTGTGAAAGGAACACCTCTCGGCAGAAGATCCCTGCTTTAGCGCTGAGACTCTGACAAAACAGCCGTCTCCGACAGGGATCTGGGGAATCAGTGTTTTTTATCCGCGGTTCCCGTGTGGCACATGAATGTGGCAGCTTTTCTGGGTCACGGAACATCCAGTGAAGGAGGATTTACTCCAGGGAACCAAACAAAGGTCCTGCGTTTCAGACGAGACTAACAGCTCTGTCAAAATATCTGCCATTCTCACAGGAAGTAAATGAGGAGACGTGACACTCCAGTGCGTGCACAATCTACATCTCACATACGTTTTCCCTCAGGATTTTCTGTATTTATCTATTTATCACCTCCTCTCTTTGTTTGATGTAAGAGACAAAGAATTCACAAAGAATGTTTATTATTTTAGTGCTTTAAGGCGAGGCACTACAGGCAAAAACATAGTTTTTTCCTGCATTGGTCAATTTTGAACTTTTGGGCTTTTTGGCTTTTCATAGTGTGTTTTTTCAGAGTAGTGGAAATTTAAGCTTTTATTTTATTGCTCTTTATCTACTTGCGTTGATAGATTTCAATTCCAGTTAGTAACACTTGCACACACCAAAACTTATATCCTGAATCTTTTTCTGAGGGGTTTGTACATATATAATTCACACTGATTTATACAGCATTTTAATTCTAAACCATGGTGAAAATGCATATTTTTCTCCACTTCAGCAGCACTTACATACACCAAAACTTAGTTTTATTCCTGTCTATTGTCTGAAGATTTTTGTTCATGTTGAAGGGTTTGTTCATATATCATTCGATTGATTTTTTTATTGCACTTTATCCTATTTAAGTATGTAGATTTTATGCCGTTTTCTCAAAATGAGTTTGTTTCTCCACTTCAGCACCACTTATACACACCAAACCTTACAGTTTTATTCTTATCTATATTTTGAAGATTTTTACTGAGGGGTTTATTCATATATTATTCACACTGATTTGTAGGACATTTTATTACTAAAAAACATGGTGAAAATGCATATTTTTAAAGGCAATTAGATTTTTTCTCCACTTCAGCAGCACTTACATACACCAAAACTTACAGTTTTGCTCCTCTCTATATTCTGAAGATTTTTACAGAGGGATTTGTTCATATATCAATCACTTTGTTTTTTGCTGCACTTTATCTATTTAAGTCAGTAGATTTTAATCATTTTTTTTTCAAAATGAGTTTTTTCTCCACTTCAGCAGCACTTACATACACCAAACTTTACAGTTTTATTCCCATCTATATTCTTAAGATTTTTACTGAGGGGTTTGTTCATATATTATTCACACTGATTTGTAGGACATTTTATTCCTAAAATAACATGGTGAAAATGCATATTTTTAAAGGTCCTGAGTTTTTATTCTGAAGGGTTTTACTGAGGGGACTTCTGATATGAGGTCTCACTCACTTGTGTCTGAACGGCGAGGCAAACTGACAGTACTGGCAGCTGTATTTGTCGTTTCTGTTGACGAGCGCTACGGCCGTGTGGCTCCTCTCGTGAGAGCGCAAGCCCTGCATGGACATGAACATACGATTGCACATGCTGCACGGATGCCCAGGAACCACATGCTCCTTCTCCGGCTCCAGCGCTCCAACCATCGGCTCCGTTTCCACGGCCACCGGCTCCTCCATCTCCATGGTGACGTCAGCCGGTGATGCACCAGTCTCCAATGGGTCAGCGTCCATGGCAACCACATCCTCCACATCGCCGTTGGTGATTCCATCCACGGGAACGGCAACAGGCATCTCTGCTGCTTCCTGCTGTCAGAGGAAATCACTGATATTACTCATACAGTAAAGGACCAAATCTGCAAGACGTTTGCATTGTGACATTATTTTCATGACAATGAAACACATTCCACCGTTAATTCTCATTACTGTAATATATATATAAACTACTGCATATTAGAATGATTTCTGAAGGATGATGTGACACTGAAGACTGGAGAAATTATGCTAAAAATTCAGCTGCGCATCACAGGATTAAATTATTTCACATAGAAAACAGCTATTTATATTTTAATAATATTTCACAATTTTACAGTATTTTTGATCACATAGGCTAAATGCCGCTTTGGTGAGCAGAAGACACTTCTTTCAAAAACATGTTTACAGTATATAGTTTACATGTATTCTTCATTTTGTGGTGAAACAACAAAACTAGTCATGTTCTTGACATATTTAAGGTTCTTGACCTTTATTAATCCTGATAAATCTCACTGATATATGATATTTCTCTCCGGGTTTGGAGGTGATCATCAGCTCTGGACTGAAGCACAGATGATCCGTGTTTGATTACGGCCATTAAAGCACTCTGAGGCTGAGAGCTCTATCGGGACATCCCTTTTTCCTTATTTAGAAATGGCCAAGAGGTTCCTGTGTGTTTCTGAGACATCTGCTGCTTTACAGCCAGAGGAAATTCAGCATCTCAGAGAGAGAACTGACCCTGCACTTCAGACGGATGTAAATAAGACGCTCCTGCACCGTCAGCCAATCAGAGGCACAAACACAACCAAAGAAATACATTTAGACATTTAAAAAAATAAATAAATATGCGAGTCTGTCTGTGCAGAATGCACCAGATTCGACCTTTGAAAAAGTGATCAACTATTATCTTTACAGCCCATTCTTGAATCATTATATTGATCAGACTGATATTTAACACAATGCGATTACAAAGACAAAAACAATTCACACAAATAACCAAACCAAATGCCCATAATAACTAGACGCCACAACAGTGAGGTCATATTACTATTTTAAACATGTAACATTGCATACTGATTCAAAACGATGATAACATAAATAGTGCGCAGCACAGTATTCCAGTATTCTATGCAGCAGTGCAAGGTTTCCCAAACTGGAATTCAAATTGAATGAAAAACTAATTAAATAAATCATAAACATTTTAATTATACAAAATTTCTGTAAAAGTAGAGAATTTTGTTTCTAGGACTGATGGCATGTATCCATTCTGCATCCATATTAACATTAATGTTTTTGTTTAATTGTAAAAATGATGCCCGTTTAGGTCATTGTCTGCATGGTAACACTTTATTTTGATAGTCCACTTTAGACATTCTACTAACAGCAAGTAACTTTGCAACTAAATGTCAACTAGCAGTCATTAGAGTATTAATAGACTGTCTGCTTAATTTCTTCTAAAACTTTATTTTGGTAAGTCCACAACATACAACACACCGACTATGAGAATCTTTGCAAGTATATGTCAACTTATTCTACTAACCCTAAACCTAACCCAACAGTCCACTCTGAGAGTTAGTAGACATGCTGTTGCAAATGAATGAGAATTAGTTGACATGTAGTTGCAGTTACTTATAGTTAGTAGAATGTCTAAAGTGGACTATCAAAATAAAGTGTAACCTCTTGAATGATTTTTTTTTTTTTCAATTTTAAAATAAAAACAAATGAAACAAACTGAACACATACTAAAACACTTCATGATGCGAATATTATCCAACGTGCATGCAAATGGTTTTTTTTTTATTTAAATAAATTACTGAATTAACTTCTCAGGAGGACTTCACGCTCAAAGAGCTTCAGCTTACGAAAAACCTTGGGAATCCCTGCCCGTGTGTCTCTGTTCAGAGTGTGTGTTCTGTGCCGTGAGCGCTGCCCCCTAGTGTCCGGTGCGATCCGTCCCATCTGCTGATCCTCACTGGGCTTCGTTCAAATCCTCAGGCCTGGGCCTCCCTGCCAGCACTGGCACTCTCAGTGGAATACTAACACTAAGGCGCTTACACGCCTCTCTCCACGCCACACTGTCAAGACGACGGAAGGGTTGCATCGAGAGTCTCAGGATTCTTCTGTGATACACAAACTGGACTCGGCCATGTCTAAATGCAGCTCTTTGCAGAAACAGTCCACCTTAAACGCTACGGTTAATGAGGAAAGTCCTCATTATAAAAACCATTACACTGTACAAAACGGCACACATTTCTACTATAATACAGATATTGCAACCATGCATTAACTAATTGAAACTAACATTTATGCTCTTTAAACAGCATTTTGCCAATTCATGGTTTAATTATGCACAGAGATTTCACAAGCTCTGTACTTTTAAAAATTCATTTGTCACACTGCAGGACCATTTTAGATCAACTACTGTAGATGAAAGTTGATTAAATGTGGATCTAAGAAACACACTTTCCTCTCTACATTAATATAAATGTTAACCTAAAATCTTTTGAAGTCCATAGACATGCATTTTAAGGCGACATAGGTGCGCTCCTGACAGAAAGGCTGTTCCAAGAGGTTGGTAGCAACATTGTTGGCTTCTAAATACACATTCTAAGGCCGCTTCACATTCAGAAAAGAGCTTCAGAAATAAGAAAATCCTTCAATCTTTATATGCAAAACGTGTAACACAAGGCTGCTAGATTTAATTACATGACCAACTTTATGACATGTTGAAGGCTGTCCTCATGAATGCCCACACAAGGAAATAAAACGCTCGAGTTTAAGGAAATGTCATAACACCGGACTAGTCCATTTTCCCTGTTTCTTCTGCAATACTCAAGGATTTGCTCTATTTGTCCATTTCATTGAATGTGCAGTCGAACTGTAATGGTCTAACCATCCAAACAAGTGAACAAAACACTTGAGTGGAAGGAAAAACAGGTCCAAACGGCCTGTGAATGCACTTGCTATTAGAATAGAGCAGAAGAAGAGAGGCCACTTCAGGAAAAAAATGATTCAGATATTGTGCACAAATCTAATAAGATGCCAAAACAGATGAGAAAACTAAGCACTTTATTGATTTATCAAGCACTCATACTTTTTAAAAGCCCTTGATTGAAGCCCTTAACTTTGGACGCTCGTACCTTCACGTGTCCCTCCTTGGCCTCCCCGTACTGCACATGCTTTCTCAGGTGGTTGCAGATGGCCCGGAGGGTGGAGTGGACCTCCACGCAGAAGTTGCACCTGTAGCCGATGGGAGTCTTATCGGGGGTGCCATCCACCTATAGGAAGAGACAATGACGACAGAAGATCATTAGATGCAATCTAGTTTTGTTCTGTCACTTGCAACTACAATCAATGAAGCTGAAGATTATGTCGCCAGTGTTGCCTGCTTGCAATGTACTTGTTTGCATATGGTGGTCGAGGTTAAATCCAAATGTAAAAGCTACACTAACACCCAAAACATCTTCTGCTGTTATTCTACTTCCTATGTTCCTAAAGCAATCAGATCAATGCTAGAGAAAATCACACAGAATACAGTTTTGAAAGTTAGTCAGGGCCCGTATTTATCAAGCCTCTGAAAATTACTCACAAAAACACTGCTAGGAATTGACTTAAGAGTAAAAAAAATTCTTGGCTCAAAGCTGCGATTAAAAGTTAGTGATCAAGCATCTCAGTCGTAATTTAAGTGAAGTGTAGGAGAAAATCTTAAGTGTCAGTCTTAGAGATGATTCAAGACACTTTGCTGTGCCCCAAACGGGATTTTGGATGACGACATAGACATGGATCAATCACTGAATTTTCTCAAGAATAAAATGGCACTTTGAGAAGCTTGATAAATACGGGCCCGGGTTATTCAACTATTATAACCACTTTTACCCATTACAAGGTGTTTTAAGCTCACCTTATTTTCTGGCTTGGCTTCTGGCGGCTCTGTCGTCCTCTGCTTGCTTTGAAGCTGTTTTCTTCGTTCAAGCCTCATGGCTCTTTTCTGGAAATCCTCATTGTGGTTTATCAGATGGACGCCGAGTTCTGGAAGAGTCAAGAATTTGATTTCACAGTGGGTGCACTGGTAGAGCTCTGTCCCATCTTCTGCGGGGCTCGGAATGGTGACGAAATCCCGCTTGAGCTCCTTGTCGTGGCAGTCATTGTAATGCATCACCAGCAGCTCGGCCGCGCTGAACGAAAGCTTGAAGCATTTCAGGCATTTAAAGGGGAGCCAGTCCACATCACCTTCAGGTTCCACCTCATCCTTAACTTCAACGACTTCCACCTCCTCTGTAGATGGAGGTTTCTCGGCCTCCTTGGAATAGATCACAGTGAAGTAACGGCCCAGTTTGCTGGAGGGCTGCTTCTTGGGAAAGACTCCTGGGTGGCGCTTTATGTAATGAGAAACAATACTCTTCCTGCTGAAAGCCTGGAAGGAGCAGAGTGAACATTTCCTTCGGTCCACCGCAAGCCTTAGCTCTTCGCTCATCGCTGGAGCCTCTGCCTCTGATGCCAAGGGCACCATCACCTTGTTCGGTTTCTCCCCCACCGTCTTGGATGCTGCCAAGCAATGCGTGTAGTAGGCATCAATGTCGTGCCGTTTCTGGTAGTGTGCTGCGAGGCCTTTGCGGATGGGGTTGGTGTAGGAGCAGAGGGCACATTTAAAGACATTGTTCTTCCCTTCGGGCTGCGCTCTGACATTGTTATGCTTGATACGGTAGTGACGAGCGATACCTTTCCGGGTGGAGCAGAAGTATTTGCACAGCTGACATTTAAACAATGCATGCTTGTCACTCTTCGCGACTTCGGGAAGCTTGAGGTCAAAGTCACAGGCCTCTGAGACTTCGGTCACACTGCTGCTGCTGCATTCAGCAACCGAATTGTCTCTTCTGGTCAGCGACTGCATGGCAGTTGCTTTGAACATGTTTGCGGCAGACTGGTTATGATATTTCTCATAGTGTATCTTGAGTTTCTCTAAAGTGCCATGTGTGTAAGGGCACATCTTGCAGCGGTAAGCACCGTAGCCCTGCCTCTGGGTTTTAGATCGCTCATCCCCCTCGTTAACCAACTCGTTTACCTGCTCGACATCATTGGCAAAGTCTTCAGCCGTGACTTTGATGGAAGGATGCCGTTTCTGGTAGTGTGTGAGAACTCCATGGATGCGCGAGTTCACATACGGACATTGTCTGCACTTGTAAACAGAGCTAGGGTTGATGTCTGCCTCCTGAGCGAAGTCAGCAGCTTTCACTTTCATGCCCGGGTGTTTTTTGCCATAGTGGGTCAGAAGCCCATGAAGACTGTTGTACTCAGACAAGCACACGGTGCACTGGTAAGAGTTGTTTGAGATAGACGATGTGGCAGACAGAGAGAGATTAGTCTGTCGCTCATGTGTTGGGCGGCTGACTTCAACTGCAGCCTCTTCCTGCTGGTTGCTGTTGAACGGACTGGACATGGAAACGTGTCCTTTGGGCAGTTGTGGGAGCAGCTTATCAGGTGCTTGGTTTCCCTTGATAATGTCGAGCAGGACAGACTCGTCACCTTTGATGGCCCAAGGGTGCACCGCTTGGTAATGGTTAGTAATGTCCCAGATGGAGCACGCCTCAAAGGCACAATCTCTGCATTGGTAATGATTCGTTTCAGAGTTCCCAGCTTGTCTGCTGGTGGAAGTATCAGGACCAGCCCATAGTTTGCTGGCCATGTAGGTGTAGTCAACATTGTGCTCAGGATGGCGTCTTTGGTAATGCATGAGCAACCCGCTTGGTTCAGCGTGAGAATATATGCACCACTCACAGTGATAACCAGCCTCCAACACACCGTCCTGATAAGCCCAGTGTAAGATCGTCATGGCCGTGGCCTTCACAGTAGGATGATCCTTCTTCAAATGCTTCTTCAAGGCATACACATAAGGAGATGTGTACGCACAGTGTCTACACTTCAAAGATCGCAACGACCTGGATTTTTCTGCTTCAGTAGCTACAGTTGCAGTGGACGTGGAACTTCCCGCTTGGATCATCTGCGCTCGTTCTCTCTGACTCCTGACCACAGCCGTGTGTCTACGGACGAGGTCGGCATTGGCTTTGACGTCCCTGTGCTTCTTCTGGTAGTGAATCAAGACCCCCTTCACAGTGCGGTTCCCGTAGTCGCAGTGTTGGCAGAAGAACAGCATTTCAGGTTCCCCTTTGTCGGATGCTCCTTTAGTGTTGGAATTACCTGACCCTTCAGTCCCGTTGTTGTTGAATTGCTTCAGAAACTGCTTAGGAGGTGCGATCTGTAACTCATCCATGAGTTTCAGTAGTCCCGGAGTTGGGGGTGCCTGCTTTACGTACTTTGCCGTCACCTTAATCTCCGGATGTCGCTTTTGATAGTGGACCAGAACGCCCACTACAGAGCGGTTGTTGTAGACACAGTGTTTGCAGTAGTAAACGTCTTCATCCAGAGCCACAGGCAAGATGACGTTTGAAGACTTGGGGGTGCTCGTCAGGCTGTAGGTTGAATTGTTTGACAACTGTGCTCGGTCAACAGATATGACCCGCATGGTCTTCTGTATGCGGAAGTAGGAGGCCTTTTGCTCGGGGTGTTTTTTCTGATAATGGACCAATACTGAGTGCATGTTGGGACTTGAGAAAGAACAGACATCACAGTCGTAAACCACCACATTACCACCCAGACTTTCTTGAAAAGCTTCAGCCTCAGCGTTTGCTTCTGGCGTTTTGCAGATGCTTTTGATAGCTGGACTGGATGATGATCTGGACCCAGATGAGGAGGATCTGAAACTCTTGGGCCCAGAATTCAAGATTTCCCTCAGTGTTTGGGATTCAGCAGAACCCTTATGAGGCTGATCGACCATGTAGCTGGAGAAGATCATGGCATTGTTGATCTTCACTGAAGGGTGCATTCTTTGATAGTGGGGCATCAGGCTCCGCACATTTGGACTTGTGTAGGAACAGAAACGGCACATGTACACCAGATCTGGCTGATTAAAGTTCAAAACGTTGCTTGCTTCTGGATGGTGTGTCATATAGTGCTGGTGCAGATCATTAAAGTTGTTATATTCGATGAAGCACTCGAGACAACGGAAGACTGCGCTCTGATCCTCTGGGTCTAGGATGTATCTGAAGCTAAACTTGATATAAGGGTGCATCCTCTGGTAGTGTGTGCTAACACTGCGAGCAGACTTGTTTTGGTACTCACAATGTTTGCAGTAGAACAGGTTCCCAGGTTCTTCAGTATTGTATTCAGTGTTGTCTTGATATGTCTCTCTGCTATCTTGACTGCTTTGATCTTGGGCATCTTTAGATTCCAAGGAGGCACTGTAATTGTCGTCTTCATCAGAAATGGTTACTTGAACAGGAATGTTTCTTGAGCCAAGCTTGGACTGCAGATTGCGTTTTCTTTTCCCAACACCACGCTCTGTCTGAACACTTCCAGAATTTCTAACATGAAGGTGCTGAGTGTTGAAGGTGTAGTGCTGACTTCGAGCATCAGTGGATTCTCTCTCTTTACTTGTTTCTAAATCGATGTGATTCCCATTCTCCTCCACATCGTCGTCCATCTCCTCAAGGTTAATCACATCTTCGTGCTGTTGGCTTTGACTAATCTTGCTCTGGAGATTGTTTGCGATTTCATCAATCCTTGTCCGTTTTTTGACAGGAGAGAGATCCAAGGGTAAATCGTTGATGGACTTTCTTGCTGTCTTCCCAATAAGATGCTTCTTGGTTGAAAATCCAAGGATTGAGGTCTGAGTTTTCTGAACGAAGCTCGAGGATTCGGATTCAGAATCTTGCTGCTCATTGGACGAGCCCTCTTGACCCGTGACTTGTGTTCCATCACAGTATGAGTGTTTGTGTTGCTGGTGGACACGTAGACCTTTCAGTGTGATGGTGGAAAAGTTACACAGTGAGCACCGATGAGGACCCTGCTGTTCCTCGACTGTGCTGGATTTTTTCCCATTGATTTTAGAGCTGCCATTTCCTCCGTTCACTGGCACGGAGCGTTCAGCCGGACCATCTACACTTTCGCTGGTTAAGTCCATAGTGTTCCATTCAGAAGACCCACCGTGACATTGTTTGTGCGTGTCAAGTTTTAGAGGGTTGGTGCAAAGAAAGGGGCACTTGTCACATTTATACACCGTAGCTTTGCCAGATAAGTGTATGTTCTCTATGTGACGAGAAATACTACGTCGGTGCATGGTCAAGAAGGAGCAGAAAGGGCACTGGAACCTGTTCATGTGTCTTTTGAATGGAACTCCTTTAGTTTCCAGCAGGTCATTATCCTCTTCTGACAGAAGCAGCTTAGTAGAATCCTCAGCTGACTCCATGTAACTGGGATCATCCAAGTCACAGAGTTCATCATCTGAACTGCTTCTGGAATCATTCAGCATGCTGGCATCTAGATCCATGCCAGACCTTGACATATCTGACATGGTGAAAGTCGATCTCTCTGACAGTATGGAAGATCCTGTGCTGTTAGGTATTTTTGCTGTGAGCTGTGAGTACTGAAAACTTGATATCCCTGAAGTGGCCTTGAGAGATGCATTGCCAGAGGATCCTTTGATTGACGAGGCATTTGCGGAGGAACCTTCATTGCACGCTAGATCATTCAGGTTCAAATTGGTTGGAGTGCTTCTCCTGGATGAAGTAGAATCAGACTTGCTGGATCCCGCACTTCCGTCCTGCAATTTGGGCTGTTGCAAGGATACCATGATCTTCACCATGTTGCGGTGTTTCTTCATCATGTGATCGGCTAACTGCTGCCTTTGCGATGTCTGAAATCCACACCACTCACAGTCAAAGCCTCCTCTTGACTGGGGTTTGATCATAGATTCCAGCACATTACGTTCTACATCCCCTGGCGACTCTTCACATTGTTCTTCAATGGAGGAGGCGTCAGAGTGCAAATCCAAAACCTCTGCTCCAACAGGAGGAGCCGAGTGGCCTGGTAGACCTTCTTTGTGATGCATGTTTTGGTGTTTCAGAATCCGTGCTCTGTGTGGGGATTTATAAGTGCAATACTGGCAGGAAAAGACCATTCCTACACCATCATAAGTTGTAGCGCTGCAGCTGGCCTGCTTGGAAGTTTTGAGGGATCTCTCATCGCTTGCTTCTCCATGGACCTTCCTGGTGTGTTCACTGAGAAGAGAGCTGGATCTGAAGTACCGCACACAGAACTTGCACTGGAAAAATGGAGTTGACGTTTTGTTTGAAGGTTTTGCTGACTGGATGTGTTTCACTTTCTTTGAACCGGAGATGTGCCCAAGGTCTTTGTTAAAGGGTTTAACACCTGAAACATGAACAGAGAAAGACAAACTATTTCAAACAAGTTTAGCTCTTCTGATGTAGTTTTTTTAACTGCTAATGTGTCATTATTTCTGAATCACAAATGTTGATATACCTGCTTCCTTTTTCAACGAGTCGTAATTGTGATTGCTCAAGTCTTCCTCGTCCTCTGTTTGGCTGAGGGAGTTTAATGAGTTTGACCTGGACCGTCTGGGTGACTCGTCACCTTCTCCCACTTCTGTGGGCTGCAGGAAGGCCGTGTGGACGTCTTGTATGTGCGCCTTGAGCTCATCGTTCGACTCTGCACGGAAATCACAGCCATCGCACTGCAGCACTTCCATTGCTTAGGACTCCCTGGAAAATCAGGGAAACCTGGTTAGGGACAGAAAGAAAAGAAAGGGGTAAGAGTACAGAAACACAGGCTGTAAACAAACACTTGGAAAGGAAATTTTGCAGCATTGTATTTCACAGCAAGTCGAAAGCAATCTGAAATTCTGACAAGGCAGAATTCAACAGAAGAATGTTTCTTTTTTTGGCGAGTGGTCAGTCTGCTCCAAGAACAATAGCTGAGGAGGGATTATGGGCTGATTTGTTCCATTTTTTTTATTACCCAGGGATAAGCCTCAGCTGGAGCACACCAGTGGGCCTTGGTATTTACATCAGCATGTTCCATCAGATTGCATCAAGCCCTTCTGAAATAAGATTGAGTGAATCCGCCGAGGGATGAGGAACGCTCAGGGCTTCAGATATGCAGTGCAAACACAAAGGATTATGGGGCGGGCCATCACTTGGAGGTGGCATTATTATGTCCTGTGACCTAAGAGCACCCGGCAACGACGCCAATCAATGAGCTGAAACAAAGTATAATTCCGTCCCTGATCAATACTTTTTCATTAATACTCGCACAGCTGCCAAATTCAGCACATACGCATGCTGTCCGTGCTCAAATCCCTGCTGTATTTGGGAATATTGCAATATTTCATTAGATTGCACTGAACATTTTCATAAACCAATAAAACTTTTCCATGAAAATCTACAAACTGAGCCAGAAATTAGAGAGTATGTTAGGAACATATGATTTGAATAAAACTAATTCAGCACTAACCTCATGTAAACCTTATATCCAAAAATACATATAAAACCACAACTGCCGCTTTTCTCTACAATACCAAGCAACAGTAAAAGACCATGTACAGAAACAACGAACATGTTTTTCTTTCATCATGGGTCATTCTCTATCTGATCTGTGTGGCAAGGACATGAATATTAGCATGAACTCAACAACAGGAATGCATTTAGCAGTCGTACAGCACGGTACCAGCGCTGCAGATCTGAAAGCCATCAACACAAACCAGAGTAAATCTTCAGCCTTGGCTGGCTAGGACACATTCTGCGGATGATTTCTGCAAGAAAAGGCCTCAATGTCAAGGCCAGTGTTATATGGGTTTAGTGCAACGCTACACATTAGAGGAGGCCTTGATTGCTGTAAAACCAAACAAAATAGATTCTACTTGGATCTTAGTCAGTCATTCTAAAGGCACAATAGACCATTTTCCCCCGGTTGTGAGGATGAATTGATATCAAATCAGTGATTAGACTCTTAATTCACAAAGAAAAGGGACCAAAATACAATCAAGGACCTGCAATTGTTATTAAAATAAGAGCCACAAATGTATGAACAATAGTTATCATAGAACACGTGCCTTAAATATGATTCAAAATTCACTAATAAATTTCACTGTTCCTATTTTGCACGAATATCATTTCATGCAATTCTAAAGCAAAAAAAAAGATTGTTTGCTTTCATCAAAAGCTAATACAAGGCCACGTGGTTGGGTAAAAATAATACTGAAGAATATTAACTGTCTTTTCATGGTGCAAACAAACCCTGATAGATAAAATTAAGGGTTGCACTTGATTTCGATAGTGAACTTTAGATATTATACTAACTATAGGTACCTTTGCAACTACATGTTACTTAACGCTCATTAGTGTATTAGTAGACTGTTAGGTTAGGGTTAGTTGAATAATGTACTTGCAAAGTTACTTATAGTCAGTTGAATGTCTGTTAGCAGATATTAAGCAGACAGTCTACTAATACTCTAACGATTGCTAGTTTAATTAAAGTCAACCAAATTTCTAAAGTGGACTATCAAAATAAAGTGTTATCAAATTAAGTCCCATCCTACATCATTGTTGCTTCACCCACCTGATGAAAATACTAAAACGACGGCAATATCACATCATGGGTTTAATACTTAAGGGTTAAAACCCATCAAATTGGCAAATGCAATAGTTATACAGACACTAGACTGAAAACGGGTTTCATGGCTGAATGGTTGGAATTCCTGATAGATGAGAAGATCTCTCTTGTCGAGAATAAAGACATCCGAGCTCTCACACCTATGGCCTCAAACGGTAAAAGCAGACACTGGTTTCAACCTTCATTCTCAACAACACTGCCAGTGTGTCCCAGGGCAGGTTCGCCCATTGTCTCTCGAGGTCGAGTTTCAGCTCCGCCCTGATGTGTTCCAGCACTCGAGAGCAAACTTACACTCATCTCGACAGCCATATCTGGACAAACCATGAAGTCTGGTAGAGGAGGAAAACACAAATGCAAAAAATAGCAGACATAAAACAACACAAATTGCACCTAGCAGCCCATCCGCCGGAGCGTCAGATACTTCCAGGCTAATGGGGTGAAATTTGTAAAGCTTTCATGTGCTTGGCGTGGCTCGGACAGCCACTGAGCGCCACAGATCCTTTGAGCTTCAAGGGCAGCCATTTTAAGAGCAGCAATGTGTGCTGAGGTGTTCAGGCAGAGCGTAACATGGACTCACAGATCTGATCCTCTCGCTGCCACTGGAGAGCAGCTGACAGAAATCTATCTAGCAGATGTAATGCACCCAAAACCTTCAGCCTGCACAGCTCAGCAGAAGCACAGGGAAAAAACCTTCTGGCGTGCCAGCCTGAGCGCAGCCTGCCATATTTTCAACATCTTGGGATTTAAAAAAAAACATATCACATTTTACATGCTGCAGAAGCTTTCACCCAATGTTGGTTACAGAGCATCCAAAGGTGTGCAAGTGGAGAATGTACAGCGCTGGTCTAAAGACTTTGCCACATTAGACGCTTCTCAAAAACACTTGGCTACAACACTTGTGGAAACTTCTCCAAGACGTTAGAAGAACCTACCAGCAAACTTTCTTATAAATGGTGCACAGGTGTATTTGGGACAAAGCAAAGTGTGGACGCACCAAATATTGATGTGATAAATAACATACATAATCTTTACGACATTGCTTTCAAAAACAAACTTCTCGCAGGTCAGAGGTTACAAGCATCTTGAAGACACACTAAAGCACCAGATCAAACAACTTCAATGTTTCTGTGAAACACCTAATGTGTCAAATACTTCAGCATAGTGTATGAGAACTGAACCCATGATCTTGGTATTGCGAGCTCTACCAGTGTTGGGACCTCTTTCAGTGTGATACTGGAAGAACTTTTAAACATTCTGCAGATGCTTTCACCCAAAGTGATTTACAGAGCATCCAAGGTGTGCAAGAGGAGCTGTGCTTAAAACTTTGCCACATTATATGCTTCTCAAAAACACTTGGCTATATACAGTGGGTATGGAAAGTATTCAGACCCCCTTAAATTTTTCACTCTTTGTTATATTGCAGCCATTTGCTAAAATCATTTAAGTTAATTTTTTTTCCTCATTAATGTACACACAGCACCCCATATTGACAGAAAAACACAGAATTGTTGACATTTTTGCAGATTTATTAAAAAAGAAAAACTGAAATATCACGGTGGATGCACCAAATATTGATGTGATAAATAATGTACATAATCCTTTACGACATCACTTTCAAAAACAAACTTCTCGCAGTACTGTAACTTGCAGGTCGGTTGTTCCAAGCATCTTGAAGACACACTAAAGCACCAGAACAAAAAACTTAAATGTTTCTGTGAAGCACCTAATGTGTCAAAGACTTCAGCACAGTGTATAAGAATTCAACCCATGATCTTGGTGTTGCGAGCTCTACCAGTGTTGGCGCGGCATGATACTGAAAGATCTTTTAAACATTCGGCAGATATTTTCACCCAAAGAGAGTTACAGAGCATCTAAAGGTGTGCAAGTGGAGAATGTAAAGCGCTGTGCTAAACACTTCGGCATATTCGATGCTTCACAAAAACACTTGGCTATTTATACACTAGTCAACATTTGAAGTGGATCAAAACCTTTCATCAAAGTTGTCCTAAAACCTAAAAAGCGTTCTTGTCTTAAGTCAACTTTGATGAACTTTTTTGATCCACTTCAAATGTTGACTACTATATTTGACTGTAGAAAGAATTTCTCCAAGACGTTAGAACAACCTACCAGCAAACTTTCTTAAAAATGGTGCACAGGTGTATTTGGGACAAAGCAAAGGGTGGATGCACCAAATATCAATATGATTAATAATTAACCCTTACAACTTCTCGAAGTACTGTATCTTGGCGACTGGTTGTTCTTCCAAGCATCTCGGAGAAGTTTCCTACTGGCACATTAAAGTAAAAGTCTTAAAACAAATGTTTTTGTCAAGCATCTTATGTGCCAAAGACTTCAACACAGTGTATAAGGTTTTCATGTGTTGACAGTGTGTGCTGAGTTTTGCAATTTAAAAAAAACATCTTTAGAACTTGCATTTTTTCCACATTTACTGTAAAAATGAGTCATGCCAACATATTTTTCCAATACTACAACTCAAAATAATTAAATTTTTTAAGTTACACAAGATTCATCTAGACAAGATGTGTTGAAATGACTTGCACAGCCAATCTGATTATAAACTAAAACTTGAGTTCAATTGCTGCTTTAAATGTTCATCAAGTTGTATAAGGTTTTCATGTGTTGACAGTGTGTGCTGAGTTTTTGCAATTTAAAAAAAACATCTTTAGAACTTGCGTTTTTTCCACATTTACTGTAAAAATGAGTCATGCCAACATTTTTCCAATACTACAACTCAAAATAATTAAATTTTTTAAGTTACACAAGATTCATCTAGACAAGATGTGTTGAAATGACTTGCACAGCCAATCTGATTATAAACTAAAACTTGAGTTCAATTGCTGCTTTAAATGTTCATCAAGTTGAATCAAGTGAATTTTTTTTTGTATTCCACTTCCCTCATCTTTTTTTGAACGTGAATGGCCCCTTACATTAATGTCTTAATTTCACTGCTGTCATACTCAATTCAAAGACATTTGGTCACCATGACCCTAAACCAGCCTAACTGTACCAGGCTTCCTCAAGACTAACTAGTCTTATCTGGTTGATTTTGTCCATGCACTCTCACAGAGTCAAGAGTCTCTCACGTCCTCAAAACGAGCTTAGAGGAACTAAAGCTTCACGAGAGGGTCTAAAAATGCAAAGCATGCCTGAACTTCTCTCTTTCAGAGCTCACAAAACATCTGCAGACCTGGGCTAAGAATGAGGACGACAAGAGAGCGATGGGAAAAAACTGGAAGCAGCGAACGCCGGTCCGACCCAGACACCTGCGAGAACTTTCTATCCCAACACAACCAGATTTCAAAGTCTACTGACGTTTGTTAATCACCAACCTGCCTTAACAGCCTCCTCTATACCCCTCTCAAAGACACTCTCTGAATAAGCCAACATTAAGCTGATTAGAAGTAGAGGGGTTTTGTCCTCAACCGTTGGTCCAGCATCTCACACAACACAGAGACAGAGAAACGAATGAGGCCGTGATTGAAGATTACACTCTCCGGCTATACATTCACATTCTTCATTATGTTTCACCAGAAACATCTAATCAGCTCTCATGAACGAATAATGACGCACTGATTAACAACATTTGCAGCAAATTAATTGAGGGTTGACGGCTGAAGAACAATTACACACGGTAAAACCAAACAGCCAGAAACTAGTATTAATATTTACCCCGATTATTACAAATAGATGTTGTGCGTTAAGAGTTGTTAATGATGTAGCCGCTCGAGGACTATTGAATCGCTCAGAGCTCAGGCAATTCTCAGTTATGCTTCACTGAAGTAGCATGTTAGTCTCAGATCCTTCCTCTGGAAAAATATTGTAAGAGTTCAACCCTTAAAACGCATTCGGGAACATCATTTCTAAAAAATGCAGTTTTTAGAAAGAGAACGAAACTTATTAAATGCTTCAAGACCTTTAAAATAAACAATATATTTACTTTTTTTTTTTTTTTTTTTAAAGTTACACTTTTCATGTCCGGGTCATTTTTGTAACACAATATTTATGTAAAAATTCATGCTTATTTTGACGTGCACATATTAAAATATATAAAAGAATAAGGGAGCATATAAAATTTTATTGTGTTTTAAATGGGTAAAAAATTCTTACTGACAAATGGGCCAAACCTAGGATAGTGGCACATTTTAAAAATGTTAAATTACAACTAATTAGTATTTGGGGTGAAAGTAATTAGTCTTTTAATGTGTAATAAATTGATGTTTGTTTGTTGTAAATATGCCTGATGAGATTGTTACACTGAATGACATTTTAGTGGGTCTCTTCTGTAAATCAGGGAAAAATGTATGATATTTATTTTTTGCTCAGAAAAACAATAACAAAATCGCAATTAAATTAAACAGAAAACTTTTAAATTTTTTGAGGAAAAACAACAACAATTTAAAGCAGTATTACACTTGTTTTTATGCTTAAACCTTTTTTCGTCTTTGACCCATATATATATATTTTTAAAAAAATCTAAATTTAAACATTTACGATGCTGATGACTGTTAAACACGTCATCACAGACTTGTGAAAAGGGTTTATTAGGTGTCAAAAATACTTTTTGTAAAATTATATAAAGTTATATGAGTGTCAAAACACTTTTGTAAAATATAGCTCACCTTTTCTGCATATCTCACACTTTTGGGACTGAATTTTATTGATGAACATGCATATGTGCATCTATTGATGAACCATTGCAGCATGAAAAATGCATCACTTTTATGAAAGTAAAATGAGTTTATTTTGTGTGAAAACTTTTCAGAGTAATATTTATGTTGTTTTGATGTTTTGTTGGAAATAAATACGCACGTTTCATAAATTTGGACTGTTTTGAGCACTCATGACTTATAATTTAAGAATTACTGGTATTAACCCCTTTGGAATGAATGGAATTTAATGATTGAATTTATATGTTGCTATAAATTTCACACAATTATATAATGAAAGAAATTTCCTTCTCAATATTGAAAAAATATGTATATTTTGTATAATAGTTTTTTTGGTGTGGTTCATGTCTAATTTGAAATTTCAAAGAGTTTCTCAATTTTTTTTATAAAAAAAGGGGTAAATGCAATACTAACATGGTAACATTCAAACTTTACACATTTTTCAGAAGTTGCACAATATGTGACCCTGGAGCACAAAACCAGTCATGAGGGTCAATTCTTTTAAATTGAGATTTATGCATCATCTGAAAGCTGAATAAATAGATTGATGTATGGCTTGTTAGGATAGGACAATATTTGAAAATCTGGAATCTGAGGGTGCAAAAAAATCTAAATATTGAGAAAATCATCTTTAAAGTTGTCCAAATGAAGTTCTTAGCAATGCATATTACTAATCAAAAATTAATTTACGAGTGGAGCGGGATCTTCAACTTTAAAGATGATTTTCTCAATATTTAGATTTTTTTGCACCCTCAGATTCCAGATTTTCAAATATTGTCCGATCCTAACAAACCATACATCAATGTTAAGCTCATTTATTCAGCTGTCAGATGATGCATAAATCTCAATTTCAAAAATTGACCCTTATGACTGGTTTTTGTTTCAGTTTACTCCCATTCAATTCATATTACTAGTACACTCATATTATCCCAGAATCAGATCTGCACTGAAAATTTACTCTAAACTAGGATTGAAGAGCTTCAGAGAAATGATCTAAGAGACTTTCTGTCTTCTGTGGAACATAACATAATTAGATTTTTCTTAGAACCAAACAACACTGGACTCTTTGACTTTCATTTTATGGATGTTTTATGGTGTTTTTTGCCAATAAATTGAAAGTCAAAGTTTTTATTTTATTTTTTTTAAATATCCTTTATGTTTCATAGAAGATAAAAACATGTTTGTGACAACATGAGGGTCAATAAATGATGACAGAATGAACATTAGTGGCTGATCTGTCCCTTTAAGGAGCCACTACAAACAAATCAACATGTATCAAATATCATCTAAAGGCAGTTTCCTGAAGAACACGTCCTAAAGCGCACTCAGAGAGTTATTCTGGGTTGAATTGGGAATGGTGCCCTCGTTGAGCACACAAAGGTTACGCAAGCAACCAGAATAACCCTGGACTGATGGTTTGTGCAGACCCAGCCAGCATTCTGAAGCTGGAGAACGCTCCAGAACTCCTTCGCTCGAGATCACGAGAGGCCGGAGAAGAAGAGGAAGCGCAGCGAGACGTTCAGTTTCACAGTCACGCCGAGCAAAACCAGCCAAAGCTTCTCATGTTCTGCATTACAGCAGCTCTGCAAACCTCCAGTTCCTCAAAGCGCTCGGTCATGTGCTTTCCTAAAATTGAGGAAGTCTCAGATGATACTCGTGATTAAGCTCGGTCCGCGCCAAAGATCTGCCAGACAAGATCAGACACACAAACAGACGTGAACCGCTCCAACAGAACCAGTTCCCGTTCTCACTGGAGTTTCCTGATAAACCGGATCGGAAAAATGAGCCATGAGTAACACATATAACGACGACTCCAACCGTGTGCAACATCACGTCAACAAAAGAGCCTCAGAGAGCCTTTAAGAATCGAAGAATTTAAAAGGTTTGGCTTCATAGGGTCTTAAAATAATCTTTCCCAGAAATGCACACACTACCAGTCAAAACTCTTCGGCTCACCAAGACTGGATTTATTTGACCAAAAATTCAGTAAAATTATGAAATATTATTACAATTTAAAACAGCTGTTTTCTATGTGAATATGTGTTAAACTGTAATGTATTTCTGTGATGCGCAGCTGTATTTTCAGCATCATTACTCCAGTCTTCAGTGTCACATGATCTTCAGAAATCATTATGATAACATGATTATCATATTTTTGTGTAAACTGTACTACAAACGTTTGGGGTGAAATTAAAAATTATGATTATTTTTAACATTGCTAATAATCGGAAATATTTCTCGAGCATCAAATCAGCATATTAGAATGATTTCTGAAGATCATGTGACACTGAAGACTGGAGTAATGATGATGAAAATACAGCTGCGCATCACAGAAATAAATTACAGTTTAACACATATTCACACAGAAAGCAGTTATTTTAAATTAGAATAATATTTCACAATATTACTAATTTTACTGTATTTTTCATTAAATAAACGCAGCCTTGGTGAGCAGAAGAGTCAAATGATACAATTTAACAAACAAATGCAAAGAACCTAATCTAATACAACACCACAAAAACTCCCAGTAAAAGTGACTAATCAGACGATAACAAACACAAATCAATACGAGCGCTTCACATCACGGCGACTATTTCCCGACGTTCATATCAACAGATGCGAGATCTTCTGGAGCGATGTGCTCATAATCTTCTTCCTCCATCCAAATCATTGGCTTTTATGTTTCAAAGCAAATCCCTTCCAGGAAGCATATGGCAGCAGAAATAGGTCAGCCATTAACAAACCAACATGAAGCTTCTGAGACGCATCCAACACAAGCCCTTCCCAAGAGTCGCTTTAAGACCCGCTAACCCCTTCTGCAAAAACACTAGCATTATTTTCCACTTGTCTGTCCATGAGCGAGACAATGAACCTCCCCTGAGAGACTCCATTCTTTATAAAACACATAGCAATTGACTGATATATCGGCAATATCACACGAGAAACAGAAAACAGCACAGCTACGATACCGCTTCTATACAGCAGCTCCATAAACAAGCAAATATTGAGTAACTTACATTTTAAACACATTATTATTGAGTTACTCTGTCTCACTCCTCTATGAATCAGTGTTGTTGAATGAATCGTATGAATGAATGACTCCTAATGAATCACTCGTTTATTTTCTGAATGAATCAGTGTTTCGAACAAATCGATTAAATGAACGATTCAATGACTCACAGACAGCTACGTGTTTCTTTTCTGAAAGAATCAGTGCTGAACAAATCATTTGAATCATCTGAAAATTATTCATAATGAATCACTCGTTTTATTTTCTGAATGAATCAGTGTTTCGAACAAATCGATTCAATGAACGATTCAATGACTCAAAGACAGCCACGTGTTTATTTACTGAAAGAATCAGTGCTGAACAAATCATTTGAATCATCTGAAACTTATTCATAATGACAGCCATTTGTTTTATTTTCTGAATGACTCTGTGTTTTGATTAAGGGGATGATTCAATGACTCATTTATAAAAACAGCCAATTGTTTATTTTCTGAAAGAATCACAGTGAACGAATTGCTTGAATAAATAATTCGATGACTCATAATGCCACTTGTTTAGTGTTTTTTAGCAAATTGATTGAATGATTCAACAACTCATTCATAATGACTGTCACTTGTTTCTTTTCTAATTCTTGAATGAATCAGCGTTTTGAACGAATCAGTTGATTGAATGATTCAAAGAGTCATTGACATAATGTGACCCGCAGAAAGAGTTGCTAAACCATTTTTCGCACATTTCTGTATATGATTGAATTTCACAATGGCAAATAAGATGCACATAAAACAGTAAAACTTCAATGACACAGATACAAAAAATATATAAATAGTCAAATCAATGGGAGGAATCATAACACTCAATACGGCGGCTATAACAACGAAGAGAAAAAAACAACCAATCGCTTCATTGGCCTACATTAGCTTGACTAACATAAAAATACTGTTTTCAGAGTGATTTGAGCAAATGAAGGCCAATTTATGAGTACTACTGTGAGATTGTATTGCCCAGCAGTCTAAATGTGAAAACAGAGAAAAAACAAACAATTTTTTTTAGTGCTTTTATGAATTTTTTTGTGCTTTTAGGAAACAACTGTAGAACAGTATTAATAATCCCACATGACATCTCAAGAAAAGCATCTCAAGAATCTATGAATTAAAAAAAATTTCATTCATAGGGTCTTAAAAATGGTCTTTCCTAGAAGGAAAATTCTGATTTTATTTCTTCAAGAAAAGCACAGTCTGGAACATCTATCATAAGGCTCAGCAGATTTCTGGGGTCATTTCACAGCTCAATAATCAAAATATCATCAAAAATCCAATAATTATGATCTATGAATTAAAAAAAAAAAGTTTTTTAATTGTTGTGGGCTCCACTTATTATTTTAATTATTATGATGATGTTTGCGGGTCAAACCGACTTTAACTGGTTTTAATAAAATGCAAAAAAATAAAAATAAAAATGAATAAATAAATCACACAATTAAAAATAGTAAATTGTGACCAAAAATCAGTTCAAAACCGTATAACAAAATGTCTTTACAAAAACAAATTACAGAAATTTAGAATGTAGAATTTTTTTTTTTTAATTTTCAACAGTGTTTGATCAGATTTAACATACTTTTAACATTATCCAACTGCATTTAATATTAACATTTCATATTTTTATAAAATAAATAGTTTGTACTATGCTGGTTGGGCTTTTTTCAGTGTTTTAAATGTGCAGTAAAGCGGGGATATTTCCAGTGAACAGGACACCACAAACCAGGCCTGTAATCAGAAAACAGGGCGTCATTCTTAAAAATAAAGGTTTTTACTGGCATCCATGGTTCCATGGAGAACCTTTAACATCCACAGAATCGTTCTATTGAATAAAAGGTTCTTTATAGTGGACAAAGGTTCTTTAGAACATTAAAATGATCTTCAGACTAATTATAAAAACAAGAACTGTTCACTGAAATACTCTTCGGGAAGCAAAAAAAATACCACATTTTGGAAGCTTTCTTCCTCATCTGAGTGCAGAAACAGACAGCAGGATCAGTGACGCTCAGCTGAAGCTTCGGAGAAACGCTGCTGTTGAAGAGTCACCTCTCTCCACTGATCCTGACTGAATTATCTCTAACCCTGCTGGCCTTTTCTCCAGAGACCGACACATGCATCAGACGAGAACCAACACCTCCAGCGGCTCTCATGCTGAGAAAGCAAAACTAACAGCAGCCGAAAACACAAATCACGCGAGAGATCTGATGTCTCCTGAAACAAACGTCTCAAAACCTCTGCAACATCTGAGCTGCTGTGACGTATACGGTCTCATTTTAGGAGGAACATCTGAGACGTTTGAGTTGATACTGCAACGCCATTAAGACTCGTGCAGCATTTGAGCAGTAAAATATCAATGCCATTTGGTAAACCGTTGCAAAACATCACGAAATAATTCAAGCATTACACAGAAGAGTTGCATGACTCAAATAGTATTTTATTGTAAAATGTACTCCTTGAAATCCTTGAAAATCAGCATATTTGATCAGATTCACACACGAGTGATCGACATGCTTCACAAAGCCACAATGTGCATCTGATTTCTGCTCTGTGGCGTATCAAAGAAATGTCTCGTGATTAAAAAAATGCTACTTTACACTTATAGCCAAGTCTAAGATACAATCTCAGCTCTGCATTATTGAAAAAGACATACTTGATCCCCACTGAGCTTCAGTAATTGCCGGCCTCAGGCGTGGGAACATTTTATCTAATGATGATGGATGAAACTCTTGGAGATCCTACATTTAACAAGGTCACGCTTTCCACAAGCACTTTAACACCCATCTGATCGCCAAAAACGTATTTCATTTGCGCGCTAGATTAAGGGTGTGTAATGTGTATTTTTCATCCAAAAACAGTGTCATCATTTACTCAAACCCAAATCATCTTTTCAAATCTCATTTCTGCATGTTAAAGCTGGGTGCGCCATGATTGGTTACGAGAAACACATCCACCAATGGCATGTCGCATCATTTGACATCAAGCACAAAGCGAATTTCACATCAAAAATGCATGGGATTTGAGAGCAGTCATGGAGGAGAATTCCGTTTCAAACCTGCATGAGTTCTGTTGAACACAAAAGATGATATTTTGAAGAATATTTCAATTGTTTTTGATCATGCAATGAAAGTCAATGGGGTCCAAAACAACACTGATTTTCACTGTATGGAAATAAAACCACGAAAACACTTCAACAAAGAAAGTAAATCATACAGGTTTGAAGGACATGAGGGAGAATAAATGAAATGATTGTTAATTTTTGAGTGAACGATCACCAGGGTTTCTGCAGGTTTTATGAAGACCTTTTTTAGACTAATTAAAGAAAATGAGCTCTATGATCTCTAAATGTAAATGTCTTGAGTAATATTAGCAACACTTCAAAGTTTGAAAATACAACTTCCAACTAGAGTTATTTTAGTATCCTTGAGACACTATTGTAGTTTTTTCACAATTAAAAAAAAAATAATAATAATAATAATTTCTATTTTTATCTTTCAGTTTCACAGAAAATAAGACCAAAACAGAACAAAACACAAAAATTGTTTTACAGAAAACAGAACCTGAACAACTGGTCTCCACGATGTTAATGAAGCTACACTATACTAAACTACACTACACTACAGTATACTGTACTGTACTACACTGCGCTTCATTACACTGAACTACATTACACTATACTTCACTGCAAGACACTACACAGAACTATACTGCACTATACTACACTACACAGAACTATACTGCACTATACTACACTACACAGAACTATACTGCACTATACTACACTACATCACACTATACTACACTACACAGCACTATACACTACGCATTACAATACTATACTACACAATACTGTATACTGCACTATATTACACTACTCTGCACTATACTATATTGCACCACACTACTCTACACTATACTATACTTCACTGCACCACACTAAACTACACAATACTACTCTACACTATACTATACTTCACTGCACCACACTAAACTACACAATACTACTCTACACTATACTATACTTCACTGCACGAATCTATACTGCACTATATTACACTACTCTGCACTATACTATATTTCACTGCACAATCCTATACCACACTATACTTCAATGCACCACACTACACTATACCACACAATTCTACACTGCACTATACTACACCACTCTATACTATACTTCACTGCACCACACCACACTAAACTATACTACACTATATAACACTACTCTGCACTATACTATATTGCATCACACTAAACTACACTACACAAATCTATACTGCACTATATTACACTACACAATACTACACTGCAATATATTACACTACTCTGCACTATACTATATTTCTCTGCACCAGACTACACAATCCTATACCACACTATACTGCACTACACATTATAATACTATACTACACACTACTGTATACTACACTATATAACACTACTCTGCACTATACTATATTTCTCTGCACCAGACTACACAATCCTATACCACACTATACTGCACTACACATTATAATACTATACTACACACTACTGTATACTACACTATATAACACTACTCTGCACTATACTATATTTCTCTGCACCAGACTACACAATCCTATACCACACTATACTGCACTACACATTACAATACTATACTACACAATACTGTATACTACACTATATAACACTACTCTGCACTATACTTCACTGCACCACACCAAACTATACTACACAATTCTACACTGCACTATACTACACCACTCTACACTGTATTATACTTCACTGCACCACACCAAACTATACTACACAATACTATACTGCACTACTTTGCACCATACTATACTTCACTGCACTGCACCACACTACACTATACTATTGCACTATACAAACTTTGAGGGTCAAGAGGGCAAGATGCTACAAATAGTGTCATTAAACATTAAAGTTACTGTACAAATGTTCACGCTTCAGCATCCAATGAGGCCATCAGAGCTTTGGGAGCGACTGGAAGAGGAAAAGAATGAACGCTCAGGACCAAAACACTGGAAAATAACCAGGAAGCGTTTTCCCTCAGGAAACCTTCAGTTCCAATTCCGCTGCTCTCTTTCTGTCTTTGGCCTGATTCGGGCCGTTTTCTCAAGCCAATGAGAGTTACCATCAAACCGCATAGAACATCAAAGCGTGAAGAGAGACACGCTCGACCAAAGACAAGAGATGTTCCTCCGTTTGGATCTCCTAATGAAGGACTATTCCCCGCTGGAGGACAACAAGAGCCTGGGAGGTTTCAGAGCAAATACTGATTTGACTAAAAATCATGTGTTTACTGAAGAAACAAGCTCGTTTGAAATGTCCACTTGCATCTGTGCTTGAGTCATCTGCAGCACAGCATTATTCTAAGCAGCCATACTGCATGATGTCAGAAGACCTGTATGCGTCATTCAAATCATTTCCACAAAGGCAAGAACACGTCTGAGAAATGTTCGCATTAAGTTTGTATTGAAACTGTTTACAGGAAATAATCATCAGTGCATACACACATAATGAAACTTTACTATTTTAACAGCTATAATTATGCGCTACAGACACTTCAGAACTAATTTGTGCCTGTTTGTTTACATTGTTTCAGCATGCTGCTCTGATCCAAAAATCACTTATAGACAATATTTTGGGGGCAAAAAAAACCTTTGAATGCAAACGGTGGACTATTTCTGAAACCCACCGTTTTTAAGTGCCAGCGGTGCCAAAATTGACAGTCAGGACATTTACAATGTTACAAAAGATTTCAATTTCAAATAAATGCTGTTCTTTAGAACTTTCTATTCATCTGTGAAACCTGAAAAATAAAATGAATCAAGGTTTCCACAAAAATATCGTGCAGCACGACTGTTTATAAACATTGATAATAATCAGAAATGCTTCTTGAGCAGCAAATATTATAATGTTTCTGAAGATCATGTGACACTGAAGACTGGAGTAATGATGCTGAAAATACAGCTGCGCATCACAGAAATAAATTACAGTTTAACACATATTCACATAGAAAACAGTTATTTTAAATTATTATAATATTTCATAATTTTACTGCATTTTTGATCAAATAAACGCAGTCTTGCTGAGCTTCTTTAAAAGAAAAAAAATCTCACCGACCCCAAACTCTTGAATGTTAGTGTATTTTAGTAATCTCACATTTGGATTGCAAAGGTTACATCTGTAATGCTGGAAATGGCCACCCACAGCTTTACAAGCAGATAATTGTTTCTTCTGTTGGTGTTGAAAATGCAGTACAGGAAGAGTACAGGAAGAACCAGTTACTAACCTAAACGACCTGAAAGCATAACAGACTGATGATTATTCTGCATGCCAACTCATGACAATAACAACATCTAAAGAGCATGCTGGCTGAGAAATTATACAGATGTACATAACATTTCTGAGGCTTATTGTGCACAATACCTGCTTAATATGCACTAAAAGCACTCGTGGATAATCAATTTACCAGGCTGTTGATTGTTTAGATTATGCCAATATCTGTACGCTTCATAGGAATGACCACCATCCATGACGTTCTGTCATATTTTGTCTGATCTGATCACGGTGTGTTCAATGCAGCTGCACGGAATTATGAAGCTTCTCCTTTAAAACTTGGAGAAAATGCAAGAAAACTCAAGAGTAAGTGAAGACTGAGAAGCAGAAAAACACTATGCATGTTCAAGCAAGAGAAACCAGAATCTGAACATGAAGCATGAGCGTGGAGCTGAAGGATCTCAAACAGACAGACTCTCTATAAATAGCAACACAACATGCCAACGTCCCGCGTCCACATTCACACGCGTGTCCCTCTGCAGAGAGTCTCAGTTTGACTCGGCGGCACCAAACCACACATCAGAAAGACGAGCCATCCATTAATATTAACTCACCGACCAGAGCTTCCTTCCTTCCAACTTCTTCAATATTTAATCAGATTTGGACACTGGCACCTTCTGCGACAACACCGCCGCTGTTCGCTCTCAAAGGACGCCTTGTCCTGCCTCTGCGCTCGGCTTCTATAGGAACAGAGCCGTCTACAGAAGGCTGAATGTTTCCAGACACATCTGCAGAAGCACAGAGCCGCAGATACTGCTGGATCATCAGACACGAAGAGAGAATACAACACTGACGAACTCGCTGCAAACAAACGCTGTGATTCTCAACCTTTTTGACTTGAAGGCCCACCTTCAAGTTACACTGTGACATTAACGGATCAGAAATCCTTCTGATATTTGCTGCTCAAGAAACATTTCTGATTATTATCAATGTTGGAAACAGTCGTGCTGCACAATATTTTTGTGGAAATCGACACATTTTATTTTTCAGGATTCGCAGATGAACAGAAAGTTCAGAAGAACAGCGTTTATTTGAAATAGATATCTTTTGCAACATTATAAACGCCATTTAATGCGTCCTTGATTAACAAAAGCATTCATTTCTTTTTTTAACGTCGGAAAATATTAGATATAACATTGCCCAGCACGTTGATAATCAGAAATGTTTCAAATCAGCATATTAGAATGATTTCTGAAGATCATGTGACACTGAAGACTGGAGTAATGATGCTGAAAATACAGCTGCGCATCACAGAAATAAATTACAGTTTAACAGATATTCACATAGAAAACTGCTATTTTACATTAAAATAATATTTCACTATTTTACAGCATTTTTTAATGCATTTTATCAAATAAATAAAGCCTTGGTGAGCAGAACATTCAAAAACATCTTATATTATTAATATAAATAAATTGTTATTTTAGTTTATATACATCACTGTGGACGCCTAGTTGAGAGCCATTGTTATAAAACTCCTCTCACCGTCACATAAGACTCAAAATAACGTCATGATAATAACAAACGTTATTACTGCGTGTCACGTAAGTTTCTTAAAACTCTTAAATCATGCCAGATCAGCTCCGTCACCGCTGAGGAGAGAGAAATTAATCTTGTGGTCTCAGAATAACTGAGAGACGCGTATGAGACGCAACAACAATTGCATTATTACTATTATCATTCAGTTATAACATAATACGCATAATGTACAAATCACAAAAAAAGGTGTTTTGAATTGCATTGACAATTTTTATTTGAAAAATCACAATTAAATTAATTCCCCCAAAATCATGCAGCTGTAAGATATAGACAATTCTTAAGTGTTCACCGGGTTTCTATTGCGACTGAATAGTGTATTAAATGCATAGTTCAGTGAATTCATAATGAATCTTGAATATTGTGCGCAGAGTTAGGGTCCACAGTCCAGAGTCTACATAATATTAATTTATCAGACAAATATTCTTCTTCAAACTGTTAAGCAATTAAAACACACAAAGCATACAGCACAACTAATTATGACCCAAACGAGGTTACGTAAATAAACGCAGCACGCAGTCACTCTTAACCCGAGGCTCTGTTTATAACGTTATATAACCTATGGCTTCTTTAGATAAGAGTGAATGTGTGTGTGAGACTCCAGAAACCAATGCATCACGTCAAGAAAGCGTCCACTGGACCATTTCAATTGGCTTTTGTGTGTCTCGCTGCCTGAGGAACGGCTCTAAAGTCCAGCGCTTCTGTGAGTTTCTGCCTCCTTCAGCGGCCTCGTCCGGTCCATTTTGTAGCTCAGATCACTCGACCGTCAAAATGGAAGCCCTTCAGCTGCCTGGAACGAGCAGCGTCCTTAAAAACTATCTGAAACGCAGCACGCTTCTGCTGTAGGAAAGCATTTAATCAGCCGTGATCTCTTTACTAAAGCCTGCAATCAGTCAAAGACCTCAATGTGAGTTTTAAGAGAAACGTCTGACGAAGGAGCAACAACATCGACAGAAGTCAGCATGGACAATGAGAGTCGTTAAGGTGACCTGAAGAAAGCAGAAGAAGGTCTGGAGCCACGGGACGCTTCTCCACAGCGCTCACCTTATTAATAACACAAGCAGCCTTTGACATTCAGAATTATTCTAATTAAATCACCACATTACTCCGTGCACACAAACATCCGTGGCCTCAGAGTTCGATTAGGATTGCGCGATTAATTGAAATAAAGCTAAAAATTGTGATGTGGCTTGGTGTGATTATCAAAGCGGCTGTTAAAAAAATAAGAAGCGCTTTTTTGGTTTTCCACCAAAATAAAAGCTCAACCAAAAGAAGACATTAATACAACCGTTATTAACATAATAAGTACTATATGTGACCCTGGAGCACAAAACCAATCATAAGGGTCAATTTTGTGAAATTGAGATTTATGCATCATCTGAAAGCTGAATAAATGAGCTTAACATTGATGTATGGTTTGTTAGGATAGGACAATATTTGAAAATCTGGAATCTGAGGGTGCAAAAAAATCTAAATATTGAGAAAATCGCCTTTAAAGTTGTCCAAATGAAGTTCTTAGCAATGCATATTACTAATCAAAAATTAAGTTTTGATATATTTACGGTAGGAAATTTACTAAATATCTTCATGGAACATGATCTTAATATCCTAATGATTTTTGGCATAAAAGAAAAATGTATAATTTTGACCCATACAATGTATTGTTGGCTATTTCTACAAATATACCCCAGCGACTTAACACTGCTTTTGTGCTCCAGGGTCACAAATTGTAATTTTACAGCTGTAATGTAATAAAACTATTATTAGTTTTAGTATTATTAATAATTTAAAAAAATACCCGATTTACATTTTGTTTAATATTTGCTAATAAAAATAATCATTTAAAATAATAGTAATCATCATTTTATAGCCACATGCATAATTATAAATCACACAAAGTGCGATCACAACTGTTATCAGAAAAATCGCAATTAGATTTTTATCCCCAAATTGTGAGGCCCTAAAATCAATGAAAATAATTGGCAACCAACATGATAAACAAATTTCCTACAAGATAAAGAAATAACATTAATGCATACACAAAAGGTTCTCTACAGCGATGCCATAGAAGAACCATTCAGTCAAAGGTTCTTTAAAGAACCATCTCTTTTTATAATCTGAAGAACCTTCTTTCGCCACAAAGAAGCTTTTGTGAAACAGAAAGGTTCTTCAGATGTTCTAAAGGTTCTTTATGGAACCATTTAGACAAAAAGTTTCTTCTATGGCATCGTGAAGCACCTTTATTTTTAAGAGTGTACACTTTGGTTTTGACTTAGCAAAAGTACAGTCTTAAAACTTAAATTATTTTGATGAGTTAATAAAAGCAACTTGTGCTCATTTAAATTATATTTTTATTTATAATGTGTAGCATCGTTTACATAGACACATTTACTGTATTTGTTTTATAGCCTTCAATTTGTACATTATTTGGATGACAGCTCTGGGAATATAGCCTGATCTCATAATGCACACCTGGAAAATGACACTGCGTTCATTACAAAGCACTCACTAACAGCAGCTCTGCATGAATATACCGCTTGAAATGTGGAATAAAGTCAACAGGTACTACAGCTACAGCTGTTCTGAACCCTAGTGAGCTTCATGCTGTCTACATAGGGGTCATATTATGAACATAACTAACTCACCGGAGACTCGGCTCACAGTTCACGTCAGTAGAGTTTGACATGAACACGCTGCTTAGTTAATTACACAAAACCCTAATAAATCAGCACACATAGGTAAAATAATCCATTATTCTTCTGTAATTGAGGAAGTGATCAGACATGCTTGCTTTGAAATTATATATGCACTGTGAAAAAGCTATACAAATAGATGCATTAAATCTCAAACACTGTAAAGAGCAGCACTTTTAGGGCAGCTCACTAGGGTTTGGAACAGCTCGTGTTTACCTTGTTAACTTCACCCTCATTGGTTTATCATTAAAAATAGATGATGCCTTTGTGTCTATTCATTCGTTTTCTGTGTTCAACATGACAAAGAGACAATAAAGGACGTGCAATGAGCTTCGCTGAGAGTCATAAACGGATCTGACACAAACTTCCGCACACAACCATCTATCTACCTGATCAACGGCCAGAAATACTACAACAATACCAATCATTGTTAAGCAAACTGACAGTAAATATTCTCTCCGAAGTTCACAATCAACAGCGAGATGAACAGGCTGGATCTTCATGAAAAATGGGTCAGCGGTGAGCTTGAACCATGAGCCATCGCCGTGTGCTCAACAGTTGCATAAGACGGCTTTTAGCTTTTTCCAGGTCAGATCAAAGTCATTACTGTGAAACTACACACATATCCCCCCCAAAATCCTTCCCAAACAAACCAAAACGCATCTAAGACTGATTTGGAGATGGAAGAACTGAGTTGCAAAGACAAATTAAACCATCTGCAAACCCATAAAACAATACATGCTTTTTGTTGCATTCAATCACCAGTGAAAACATTACAAAGAATGATCTCACAGCCTCAAAAAACCCCAAAGAACCTGCTTAGAAACATCAGACAGCAGCAGGCCATTAAAAACAGCCAGTAACCTTCATGTGAGAGAACCTGTTTGCCCTGACATGGGAGACGTGCCACCATTTTGAGTTCCTCTGGCCTGCGTCTGTCGCATTGACTGTGTGTGTGTGTGTGTGTGTGTGTGTGTGTGTGGTGCGCTGTCTTTGTCAGCGGGATTTCACAGTGGCCAGAGCGATTGCAGAAGGACACACACACACACACACAGAGCCAATGGAGAAACAACCGCCTTTCACCAAAAAGCTTTGATGGTGTGCAACACCGAACATGTCACAATCACACATGCATATCTGATTATTAACCTACAGCCAGACAAGTGCACAAATATTCACTCTCACTTCCAGGCAGAAGCTTCAGATCGGCTCCCAAACGACACACAGGTGCATAAAGGGAAGCGTAGCCTATATAAAGAAAAGTTCAGCATTTGCAAGTTCTACAGCCTTCAACGTGCAATGCATGCATGCATCCATTAAAATGAAACTAAACTTAATTTCTGAGCCTGGCTGTGAGATCTTCTACAGAACTACGTGAGGAGCGTCTGTAGGCCACTGTAGAACATTACAGACCGGCACAAACACGCTAAACTCAACGGTTTACGCTAAAAGCCGTACCGCGATATACCGCGGTATAAAATATTATCGCAGGGCAAACTTCACGCAGAATCAAGCTAATAGAGAGAAGAAGAAAAAAGTGCAAACGTGCGTGCAATGTCACCAAACGCGCGTCCAGCTCCATGCAGTGGCCAGTGGCAGCAGGAGAAAGTCGACCTTTGTTCTCCAGACTCCATTTTCTGGAGGAAGCCTCGGTGTCATTCTACACCTGCGGCGACAAACACCTGGAGCCCGTCGCGGAAAAAACAACAAGGCTATTTTCACGCCGCCACATTGAGACACTCTGGTCACGTCACGGGAGCGTAGCGCGCGCGTTTGCACGCGTCGCGTCCGTCTGTGACTGACTGACTAATGGACGCGGAGCTCCAAATCCGTGCAATGGCTTCCAGAAAGCGCCAGTCACATCGCGTTTCGCCGCTCGGATGCGCTCACCGGCTGCGCGACGCGACGCTCCTTCCAGTGGAGGAAAACGCGCGGCGCACGCGAGGAGACGCTCCAGCAACGCGTCACTGCACGAGCTCCAAGGTGCCCGTTTTTGGAGGATTCGCTCGGTTTGGGGCTCCTCTCGGGTATGGGAAGCATTAAAAGCGCATTTCCAGGTCATTCCCAAAGCGCCTCTCCACGGATCCCGAGCTCCAGCGCGTTATCATGGAGCGTCACGAGCGAGGCGAGATGTGGACGGTTGTGAAACCGAATACTCACGGCTGGATCCTGGATCTTCTGCGAACTTGTTCCCTGTCTAGAGCTGCAGGATGTTCGCCATCTTCCCTCTTGCTTCTCCTCCTCTTCCTCCTCCTCCTCCTTCTTCTTCAGTACGGCAGCTGCAGATGACCTGAGCTCCGGCTGTCTCTGAATAATGAGCAGCCTCAGAGACAAGGAAGACAATCTGCTAAGCAGGCAGCACAAAGAAGTTTTGGAGTCTAGCAAGCACCAGAGGGTGCACAAGAGTTTGCGATGAGACAGTGAGACAGGAGGAAGGTCCACAGAGCCTCTCATGACTCCAGCAGCAATGGAGCCCAAACATGGAGCCCCTCGCGGCGCTTATGACACGTTATTATGAGCCATATGATGAGGACGCGTCAGGCGATGTTCATATCTCCTCCGCGCGTTTCTCCTGTTCTCCAGCAGCATGCAGGAACCTTTTCATTGGGTTTCGCGTGTTTGAAGCTCATTATCCAGCGCAGTATAAACACCACAGTCACGTGATGATATTTAAGCGTCACTGATTCCAAATAAATTGCATTTTATGAATCTCGTGGTTGTGTTTGTTTAGATATTGTTGCTTTCACCTGGTGTACAGTGTAAGCTGTGCACCATTTATTCTGATAATATCTCAGTAATTCCATATGTTTTTGCATATCTGACTACAGGGAACGTTCTCACAACGGTTTTTAAGAGTTAGCTATAATAAAAAATGTTATTTTATGGAACGTTATTGTAACTTTGATAGGTTATAATTCTCAAAATCGTGAGAAAACGTTAATAAAACAACGTTTTTAAAGAGTTATATTAATGTTAGAAAAAAAAAATTGTTTTACGGAATATTTTATATTAATATTTGATATACATTCTCAAAATGTTGAGAAGACATTCATAGAGCAACATCATCATCATAACGTACTTGTGATGTCATCTGTACTTGAACGTTCTCATAATGTTGAGAGAAAATGTTACAAATTAACATTCAAACATTTTAGTATAAATAGTAGAACGTTAAAGAAACCTTCTAGGAACCTTTAAACAACGTTCTCATAACAACAAGAAAGCTAGATATTTTAATGTTCTTAGAATATTAAAAATAAACGTTCCAATAACTAAATTTGCGTTAAAAAAATATATATATATAGTAGAACTTTGTAAGAAAAGTTTTGACTAGTAAGCTAGACATATTATTGTTCTTGGAATATTAAAAATAAATGTCCAAATAATGCTATATTTGAGGTAAAAAAAAAAAAAAAAAAACCGTGACAGAATCATAAATCAGTGACATGGAAAGCGTTACTTGCGATATTTTCCATTTTTGCTTTGAATGCCATTCAACATAATGTTCGACTCAAATGGTCATGGGCTCGATTCCCAATGAATGCATGAACTGACTTTTGGATAAAATCATCTGCCAAACGCGTAAATGTAAATGCAATGCCATAAATGCATCAAGATATGAAGAATAGTTCATCAACTCTTTTACAGAGCTGAGCAATGCAACAAGAGTCTGTATTTCTGTGCAAATATATAGTTGATAAAATAATATAAAGACCACTTAAGTTCATTTTTTATCAGCCAGTCAGACAGTTCGCATTAGTTAGAGACCAACTGCTGCGGTATTGATGGGAAAGGCTTGGTTAAATTCTATAAAAGTATATAAAATTAGAATTTTGCATTTGTTGCCAAAATGCATCAGGACACAATGCACAGAATATCCCACGATGACAAAAGTTAAAACATTTGCAGACAAAATTCGATTAAAAATGTAAAATGACTGTATGGCACTCATGCATCATGATGAGGTCAAGTGACAAAAATGCATCATATACTTCTGTCTGAAACATCTGTTATTGCAAAATACTATTAAAATTTACAGCAGTGAACACAGTGAGCTAGTGCTCTACTCCGAGCACAGCCCTTGAGAGAAACATCACAATAAAACCAACTTATATTGATGAAAGAGAACAGAAGATGTCTCTGTTTAGTCTCAGGTGAGCTCTAAATCTTTATTACCTGCTCGACTTCACCGCATCATGTTTCAGGTAAATATTTGGACACAAAGGCAGACAGTGAGGTGATGACTTACCGAAGTGTTTCCCCTCAGGACTCACAGTTGCACCTCATTAAATGTTTCACACGTTTAGCGACGTCTTGGAAGAGGAGCGCAGTCGTTACTGGCCTTAACAACTGAGGAGAGTCAAAAAACGGACAGATGCGACTGAATTTAGAGTCAAAGATTAGCATGGAACCACATTTACAACGAGTTTTACCAACGCAGTGAATGGGTGCCGTCAGAATGAGAGTCCAAACAGCTGA
>NW_015654934.1:0-5852 GCF_001515625.1 Sinocyclocheilus rhinocerous
GTATTTTTTACACCCTGAGTGCCTCGGTCTCCAGTCTTTTGATCAAGCTGTTCTGTTTTAGACATGTCTCTTGTCTCTATAATGGGAGTAGTTCTGCCACTATTGAGATTGAAACAGTCCGTCTGAACATTACAAGTTTCTGTTATATGACACTCATCCTCAGAGGACTTCTCAAAGCAATCATCACATTGGCTCTGCTGTTCTCTCTCAGTATCGAACTGCACAGATCCAGTTTCACTTTGAGAGCTTTGACCCAGGGACTGTTCTGTTTCATCTAGCACCCAAAGGCTTGTTCGTCTCTCTGAGCTTTCACTCTCTAAACAATCTGCAAGATCCTGGGGCTGTGAGTTAGCAACGGACTCCCATTCATCATCACATTCATTGAGATGCAGATTACTGGCTCCTCCAAGTTCCATCTGAACAGGTAAAAAACTGATGTCCAACAAGAGATTGCGATGTACAACTCTCTTAGCTCCGTTCTCATCTTGCACCACATAGGTATGTGTCAGAGGGTTCCGGTTGATGACCACGTAGACGGTTGCCTCCCACTTATCGGCAAGTTTCCTCCTCCCTCTCTCTCCCTTATTAGCAATCAGTACACAATCTCCAACGTTCAAATGGGTGCCCTTTACTCTTTTGTTATATCCCCGAGCTTGTTTTTGTTGCTCTTTGGCACAATGCTGTTGTGCGATGGCTGCTGCCTCATGAAGGTGAGAGAGTAGTGTCTTGGCGTGGCTACTATAATCCACTACCAAAGGATCTCGGAGCACCTGTTTGAACATCACGTCTACAGGAAGTCTTGGCACGCGGCCAAACATTAGGTAAAAGGGGGGGAAACCAGTTGTTTCATGCACAGTGGCATTATAAGCAAATGTTAGGGTCTGAATTTGCTGGGGCCACTGATGTTTAGCTTTTAATGGCAAAGAACGCAACATAGCTCCTAGGGTCCTATTAAACCGTTCAGTTCCTCCGTTGCCCATTGGATGGTATGCTGTGGTATGCGATTTAACAACTCCTGACAACTTAAGTAACTCTGCAATCAAACCACTCTCAAAATTAGCACCTTGATCGGTGTGTATTCGTTCAGGGAATCCATAAACACAAAAAATGTGATCCCACAGCTTTCTGGCCACCTGCTTAGCTGTCTGATTGGCACACGGAAATGCATGGGCTAATTTCGTGAAGTGGTCCATAACTACCAACACGTCAACAGAGTTTTGTTTAGAGTCTTCTGCATTCCAAAAATCCAAACATACCAGTTCCATGGGTGCTGAAGTTCTGATACTCTCCAATGGGGCTCTAGCAGATGGTTCAGGTGATTTAGCGAGAATACATCTTTGGCAGCATTTGACATAGGACTTGATGTCTTGCTCCATCTTAGGCCAATAGAACCGCTGCCTTGCTAAATGAAGCGTTCTTGCTTGACCTTGGTGTCCAGCAAGATCATGAATGCCATTCAACGCTTTGGCCTTAAGACTCTGGGGAAGGACATATTGATATCTCTTCTGCTTACCAGTTGGGTCTTTGATTACCCTATAGAGTATGCCATTCAAGAACGTAAGTCTCTCCCATTGCTTACTAAGAAAAGGTGCACTTGGATTGAGGTTTGCTTTCTCCCGTCTGGAAGGTCTTCTTCTGCGAATCACAAAAGGAACAACCATGGATATGCTAGGATCTTGTTCCTGTCTTTGTTGGAGTTCCTCCAGGGAGAGTTCTGGTAACGTGTCTAGACTAGATGGTGCAAACTGCTGAACAGATTGGATCAACTGCACTGCTCGGGACTCTGCTGCCAGCTCCCATTTGTTATAAGCTTCACAGAGGGCATGAACTTCGCCAACATCACAAATACCTGAACTCACTATTGGAAGGACATTTCTCGGATCAGTCTCTGACTCCTGGTGGTGACATTGAACTTTCAGTCTGAATGTGTCCTGGATCCCTTCCTCGCTAACTCCTTCAGCCTCAGATAGCAGACACTTATACCGTTCACAGAGCAACCTATGGCTGATTGTCTTTGCAAAAGGATCGCGGCTAAGAACATCAGCCACCACGTTCTTGTTTCCTGCTATGTGTCGTATCTCAGAGGTGTAAGGGGCTAGCTTTGCGACCCAGCGTTGTTCGCAGGCGTCTAGCTTCGGTTTAGTCATTATGTATGTCAACGGATTGTTATCCGTCCATACGGTGAACGTGTTTCCTTTGAGCCAATGACTAAACTTCTCGCAAACACTCCACTTTAAAGCCAAGAATTCAAGACGGTGAGCCGGGTATCGTTTCTGTGAGTTACTAAGTGTTTTGCTTGCAAAAGCGATGGGCCTGGCTTTGTCTTCACCCAGGGGTATCTGAGACAATACCGCCCCCAACCCATCTAAAGAAGCATCTATGGACAGGATAAAGGGTCTTGAAAAATCAGGATGCGCCAAGACTGCGCAGTTTAACAGCTTCTCTTTTAGGGTGCTGAAACTTGTATCGCACTCCGTTGTCCAGTCAGAGGTTTTCAGTTTTCTAAAGGTACCGGTCTGTTTTGTGATCTGTCCTCGACCCTTCCTCTTCTGACCAGCAGTGAGGGCAAACAAAGGTTTAGCGATGGCAGAGCAATTAGCTATGAAATGTTGATAATAAAAGACCATCCCCAGAAAGGATTTAATTCTTTTAACTGAAGGAGTAATTCCGTCATCTTCCATAAGATCAGACTTGGTCATGCGGGAGATTACATCCACCTTTTCTGGGTCCACAGCCACTCCACCCCCTTCGATGACATGCCCCAGGAATCTCACAGAAGTTTGCAGAAGGTGACACTTTTTTGGTCTCAGCTTCAGATTGTGTTGGCGGAGTCTCTGGAATACTACTTCGACCTTTTCTGGGTCCACAGCAACTCCACCCCCTTCGATGACATGCCCCAGGAATCTCACAGAAGTTTGCAGAAGGTGACACTTTTTTGGGCTCAGCTTCAGATTGTGCTGGCGGAGTCTCTGGAATACTACTTCTAGCCTACTCAAAGCTTCCTTTTCCGTGGCTGCAAATACTAGTAGGTCATCCAAGTAACACAATAGCTGGGTGAAGTTCAGGTCGCCAAATATACTCAGCATCATCCGCATAAATGAAGCAGGACTATTGCATAGGCCTTGTGGCATACGATTGTATTCATGCAAGCCAAGTGGTGTGATGAATGCGGTGTATTTTTTGTCTTCCTCGTGCATAGGTATATTATAAAAACCTGAGGTCAGGTCCATTGTGCTAAAATAGACATTCCCACCCAAGGACGCCAAACAGTCTGACTGATGCGGGAGTGGGTGCGCGTCTTTTAGCGTTCTGGCATTGAGCCACCTAAAGTCAGTGCAGATTCTCAAACTGCCGTCTTTTTTCCATACCATCACCAGTGGTGAAGCAAATTCGCTAGTGGATTTCCTTATTATGCCTTGATCTTCCATTTCTGTCAAGACTTGCCTCAGTTTTTCATAATGAGCTGGTGGAACTCTCCTGTAAGGAAGGCGAAATGGGCGTTCATCTGTCAAGCGAATGCGATGAGAGAAGCCTTTTGCCTCACCACAATCCAAAGCATGTTTAGAGAAGATGTCATTATAGCTAACTAAAAGCTGAACTAACTCCCTTTTGGTAGAGTGACTGATTTGGCACAAATTGATGTCTATATCTTTCAGGCCAATTTCCACAAGTTTCTTCTCAAAATCCTCAGAGCTTGATTCAGGATAAGCAATTACTTGATCCTTTCCCTCAACCTGACTGGTATTCTGGAAAACTGTGAAATCTTCAACGGCCACACAGGGAGAAACATCAGCTAGCTTGCAATTCCTCTTCAGAGTCACAGGCTGATCGGAGAGGTTCATAATCTTCATGGGGATATATCCATCACCCCACATAGGTGTGATCACACGACCAACCAGGATGTTTCGTGGTATGGACTTTGAAGATGTGGGTTCGACAACCACTGTGCTTCCTGGGGACATAGGGGTGTTTTTCGGAAGTCTGCCCCATACAAGATACTCATGTTTCGCCAAGAGCGTTACAGCCTGTGTCAGCTTCACAGTCCCGATCTTGCTAGGGGTTTCGTTGCCCTGCCATCTCGTCAATCCTGCCATCATATCCAGAAATTGAGAAGCATCAGGGAATAATGACGGGTCACAGCTCTGAGCGGTCACTCTCCAATAATCGTCACTGCTTTTCATTTCATGCATGAAATACTTTATGACGTTAGATCCAAGAATGAGATCATCTTTCTGCCCTGGGACCACGAGGATGGGGACGATACACTGAACACCGTACACTTCTATCTCCACTTCATACATGCACTTAGGGTGAGTTTGATGACCCCCACACCCAATCAGGACAACTTGCTCACTCAGCTGTTTGTCTTTAGTGATAACATTTTCTTCAAGCATCCGAAATGCCGTTTCTTCATTTACTGTACAAGCCATGGAGCCGGAGTCCAGCATTCCCTTCACTTGAAATGTTTTGTTCACAATTACTGGAGCATAAAACAGTTCACTGAATAGTTCAATTCTTTGGGAATTCTGCATGACTACTTGAACACCTTCAGATTTGGTTGAGGATGTATTCTCATACCATCGCTCCCAATCAACATCACCTTTTTGGTTGAGGGTTTGATTTTGTCCACCTGCACATCCCCTCTCCATATGCAGGTCCGTTAGTTTAACGGCTGCTGCCCCTGGCTCGAATGCATACCAGGAACACTGGCCCCAAATCTTGCCTTCTGACACTCTCTCCTCCAATGGCCTGGCTTACAGCAAGACAAACACAGACCATCCCGTCTGCAGTGCATTGTCGTAGAGTGATCAGTTGCTTTGCAAACTCTACATGGCTTTCGGAATGGCTGAGGTCCGCTTGACATGTATGGGGTCTGGACTGCTGCTTGCTGGTTTTGCTTTAACATATGATCAAGTTGAGCAATGAGATTCTGCAAGCTGGTATGATCAGACACTGTGCCAACATCACCCACAACTGCCATTTGATTTTGTGGTTTTACGGAAGTGCCCACCAGGGTTGATTCATCCATTGCAGCAGCCTGCACGTTCGCAGTAGCGTATCTCTCCACACCTGAAGTTCGCTAAAGTGTTGCTTTAATATGTCAATAATAACTCTTGGGTCTTCACCAGGTTTTAATGATGGGTTACTGCGTAAGGTAACTTTGATTATGTCTCTTGCTCTCCCTCCAAGTCTTGACATCATTTCCTGAGCCTGCTCTCCTGTGGTCACACCTCTCTTCCTTAGATAGACATCAATTTGCTCTTCCCATTCGTGGATAGAAAGTTTATCTGTGCCATCTCCACGAAAGCTTGGCGGCTCTTTCACGTCAGACTGCATAACTAATTTTACACCAGTCATGGTCAGTGAATGAGAATCAGCTGAAGGTGGTTCTAGACCTACACTCTGGCTGTTAGTTACTTTTTCCTCCTTTTCATTTCCCTTCATTAGCTGTGCTGAAATTGATTGTCCTATTTCAAGAGCTAACTGTGTAATGAGATAGCTTAAGTCAGTGGAAGTTGTGTCTGACCTGGGAACCTGACGCTCAGTTTTTATGCGTGTGGAACAAAACACTGGAGAGTCAGCAATACCCATAGCTCCGGGTGCATGAGCCATATCTCTAAAGAACTGGCCTCTCCCCCCACCAATGTCTGCATCATCCTGAGCATCCTCAACAACATAAGTATATGACATTTTTACAAAAATATTTGTAACAATATGACAATGAAATTTTTTTTTTTTTTTTTTTTTTTACATTTTCCCATTCATTTTCAATGTGGGGTCGATCTGACCCCAAGGACCTTTAAAGGGGTCATATGATGCTATTTTAAAGATCATTATTTTGTGTACTTGGT
>NW_015654934.1:6454-6841 GCF_001515625.1 Sinocyclocheilus rhinocerous
TATATACCAACAGAAAAACATAAGGATAGAGATACATTCATATATAAAACAATTTATAATCAACACCTGCTACACGTGCAGTGCTCATGTTTATTCAGTGAAGTCAAAGCCTTTTGGAAACTCTATTTGTGGCGGTCAGTTTTGATATTGTGGTGAGCCGCACCTTTCGGATAACGCATCAAGAACCGGGTTGACCGGGTACTCAGTACCACCGGTACTTAAAAAAAACCTGGTACCGTAACGTTTTCATTTTTTTAGTACCGACTTGGTACCGAAGTACTGGGTCTTTTGACAACACTAGACCAGACGATTTATTCATATCCAAAACGAGACGATGTGAACATGCAGTGCATGTTTCATTCATACTCGAAGCCGGAGGGCGCTCTC
>NW_015654934.1:6919-9308 GCF_001515625.1 Sinocyclocheilus rhinocerous
TATAATAACTTATGATGTGCAGGAAATCCCTAATATGGACAAAGGCATCCAGCTATGGCTGTAGCTAAAATTAATTTCAGGTCATTTCCAGGTAATAAATATAGTATATGAATAATGCAGTGCTAATTGACATAACATTTATTACAATATCGAAACTATTCTGCCTTATTATGTGTTTGCATAAGCCAATCCTAAAATTGTCACTAGGAAAACAGAAAAAAATATTATAGAATACAAATGATTGGTTATCGTCCAGCAGTGTATTTGATTTCTTAGCCAATTAAAAGACATAAGAAAAAATAAAGCCTGTCAATTAGACAAAAGTTGTTCTTTTTTTTACATTTCTGTCCCCCTCATTTCTGACATGATGGCTATGCCCCTATGTGTGCGGTACAGAAAACAGAGCATGAGTCTTCTTGTGCTTGAATGGTTTAAAGTCATATTAAAATGCGCACAAAGGAATCACTAAGAGGAATCAAAATTTTTATTTTATAACAAGTAGACGATTCCTGACCTTAAGTATCCTATTCCAGAATTGGAATAGATTTTGGATTCCCAAGCCTAGGTATGGGTTAACATGTTAAATAAAATGCTCTTTTTTTGTCCTACCGAAAATGTGCCTGGGGTCCACCTTTGTTATCATAACAAACTACACTTTCAATGTGATTCTAAACCATTCAAATCAAGAAGACTCACAGGCTGTTTTCTCTGCTGCATACACATCCTTGTGTAAGTGTTCTTTAGCCTGTTGATTTTCATTCATAGTATTCAGCTAACTATGAAATATTTTGCAATAAGATGATATCCAAGATTTTTTATTTATTTATTTATTTAATATTATTATATATTTTTTTACCTTATTGGAATCGAAATTAGAAATTGACAAGAATTGGAATCATTAAAATTAAAACGTGCCCAACCTTACCCATACCCCATATTATTTTTTACTGGCACCTTTCTATTCACACTGTTTTAGACCCTTTCTTTTCTTTTAAACCTTCACTTACCCTTCTTTGCTTTTGCCCTCCTTAAAAACAACCACATAATGAATGTACTTTTCAAAATTAGTTATAAAACAGTTTCTCCTGGAAACAGGGATAGGTAGCATGTTTGCTTAACATAGCATCAAACATGACAATTTATGAGACTAATATCCAAAATCATTAGTTTTGCTCCAAAATCACTATATAACATCAGTCGTGTTTAAAACCGTTAGCTTCTGTGGTTCCATGTTGCTTCTTATCACAGTGAGACAGAAAATATTTTTTATAAAATTCTATACTGTGATACAAGCCATGTCGGGTGTTAAGATTAGGGTTAACCCTGCTCCATAATGCTCACATCGTCTCATTTTTGGTAAAAATAAAAAAAATAATACTAAAGTACTTTGTAACGCAGTAACTTGAATAGTTTTTCAGCAAACTACTTTTTTACTCTTACTTGAGTCATACTATTTTTCAGTACTTTTACTTAAATTAAAGTAAATTATTCATTAAGTAGCAATACTTTTAATTAATACTAAAATATCACTGGTTCAATTAAGATTTCATTCAATTCAATTACTTTGAGAATATTGCGTTTAAAATGTCTATTTTGCTTTGAATATATAGGAAATATTCTCTATGTAAAGCACGGAGAGAATATAAATATTCTCTATGTAAATCTATGTTTATTCCAGCCCATAGATCTCTATACGTCAGGAAAAACATCTACAGTCATGAAGGCTGAAGTAAAACTGAGGAACAGACAGACACTGTGACCCCAATGTGCTGGAAACAGAGGGTGTTAATAGGGATGTAACGGTATGAAAATTTCTTATGACGATTATAGTGACCAAAATGATCACGGTTATCAGTATTATCACGGTATTGTTAAAATGTGCTGGAAATGTTCAAAAATTACTGACACACAAATAATTTTATCAAGTTTTACATTTAAAATCAACAAACAACAATCTTTTCTGAAGACAGTCAGAATCTTCAGGGGTACATTCATATAATTAATTCATCCATATATTCATTTGTATAATTCCCTTAGCACTCTTCAAAACCTCCCAGCTTTTCCTCCATGTTTTCACACAAAACTAAACCACTCTGCTGCTGTGCACATGTGAGACTGTTACTTAAAACTGTGGTTTATGCTTCAGGGCTCCAGACTCATTCTTCCCACTGGTCGCTCTTTTGCGACTAACTTTCTCAGTTGGTCACACGAGCACATGATTTGGTCGCAATATTTTAATTAAAATTTTTTGGGATTAATCAATGCATGCTGATGAACTTTTATCATAGTTTATAGTTATATGAAAACGAAAGTGGTTAACATTCAACCCCTTCTTTTTCATCAGTATTATTTGTGATTAGAATTTTGTGAACGGGAGTTCCTCTTTTGC
>NW_015654934.1:12545-13122 GCF_001515625.1 Sinocyclocheilus rhinocerous
ATGAAGTACCCCCAGCACTGCACGTTTTGTATGTCTCCCTATATCTGACACACCCACTTGCACAGGTCTTGCAGTCTCCACTAATGAGCTGATGAGTTGAATCAGGTGTGATAGATGAGGGAGACATACAAAATGTGCAGGGCTGGGGGTACTCCAAGACAGGTTTGAGAACCACTGCTGCATTATATACCGACTAATAAATTACAGAACGTTTAACAAACACAGAGGAATCAAATAAATAAAAAAAGAGAGCCTCCATAGCATAACGTGAGGTACACAGCAAAGATAACAACTTTTCAAAATGAAAACAAAAAGAAAAGTAAAACTAAACTTGCTGTCGGTGACAGTGCTTGCATGTTTTTTCCCCCCACAAGAATACCACTGGTTTAAGAAGCGGTCTTTTACTTTAACTTGAAACCTTCCATCGTTTCCTCAATATTTGCGTAATTTTTGCTTCGTGCTCCTGCTGACGCGGCGAGTATAAACCAGGCTCTACAGCTCTATACTCTGCGCAGTTCAAACGAGTAGCGCGGTTTCATTATGCTTTCAGTTTTGTTTGCCGTTTGAGCCGTTTGAT
>NW_015654934.1:14841-15758 GCF_001515625.1 Sinocyclocheilus rhinocerous
TTTTTTCCCCCCACAAGAATACCAACATGTTCACCTTTGGTTTAAGAAGCGGTCTTTTACTTTACTTTAGCATGAAACCCATCCATCGTTTCCTCAATATTCGCGTCATTTTTGCTGCACGCAGCTTTGCGCTCCTGCTGACGCGGCGAGTATAAACCAGGCTCTATACTCTATAAGCGCTGCGCAGTTCAAACGAGTAGCGCGGTTTCATTATGCTTTCAGTTTTGTTTGCCGTTTGATGTTCCTCATATGCAACAGAAATGCAGCGCTTATGAGTTAAACAATGCGGTGGTCGCACCAGTGCGACCGCACACAAAATTTCGTCGCACCGGCAGAAAAAAAATTATCGCAAAATTTGGTCGCAGACTGGAGCCCTGTGCAGTACAGTATTTATTTATCCTCAGTTGTTCAAATCGCGGTAATCGAATACGGTTATAGTGATTAATTAAAATACGAAACGTTAATACTAACCGTGGTGTATTTTAGCACGATTTATCGTCAAACCGGTAATCGTTACATCCCTACTTGTGAGAATGAAGAAATGTATTTTATCACGATTTATCGTCAAACTGGTAATCGTTACATCCCTAGTACATTATGATCTATAGTGCACATCTGAACACATTATCCAGCGTAAATTTAAAGAGCTTTTAAACAGAGGCAGCATTGCACGAAGGTCACTGAGTGGCCCCCAACAGTGACCGTGAAAGATTACAAGATAGATACAACTAGTGCTGTCAAAAGACCCGGTACTTCGGTACCAAGTCGGTACTAAAAAAATGAAAACGTTACGGTACCAGGTTTTTTTAAGTACCGGTGGTACAGAGTACCCGGTCAACCCGGTTCTTGATGTGCTATCCGAAAGGTGCGCAGATGCGCTCTCTTCATAAAAGCACTGAGACATGGCGACCTCAAAA
>NW_015654934.1:16090-19402 GCF_001515625.1 Sinocyclocheilus rhinocerous
CGCGCTTTTGGTGTAAGCGCGAAACCTGCGGGAATGACTAAAATAATGCGCAATACAAGCATTTAACCGGATCGAATGAGACGTGTGTGAGAGAGAAGAGGTCGTCGGAGAGAAGAGAGCGAGAATGCATGGCTGACATTATTGCCTGTGCCGCTGGTAACAAAACGGATCGGCTTGGAATCGGAAAGAAGTGAGACTGATCGGCCGATCACCAATCCAGGCCGATCATGAGGAAAATCGGCCGATTCCAATCCCTGGCCGATCGATCGGTGCATCTCTAGTCATAACATAATATAAGCAAAATCAGCCGACATTCATCTTGTTTGGAGACACAGGCAGGCTTAACTTGAGGGATTGGCCACAGTCCAGCTCAATACAGTAGAGGTAATTCATCTGCAGCCAACACCGTCCGTTTGAATTTCGCTATTTATAATCATTAAACGTTAAAACAAGCAGGGACTGTACTTTGAGGTCTATGTAATTCCTTATGAAATGCAATCTAGAAGGCCAGTAAATAATTTCCATCACAAACCACATCTGAATGACAGCGAGAGGACTGAAGAAGATCTCAAGAGAAGAACAGAGAGGGTCAGAATGTCAGCTGGATTAACCGAATTAGTGCTACCCATATAATTACTTGAGGTGTGGGTGAGTTTCAGCTGTCGGCTATGGAGAGGAGAGGCGTTCTTGGCACAAGACGCATATAAATGCTATTTCGCAAGCTGTTCCCATACTTCCTTTCATAAGGACGGTTAGTCATGTTCAATAGGCTAAATATTTGACAGGGCTCAACAATAAGAATGGCCTGATGGCCCAGGGCCAGTGTAAGAGTTTTGGGTCAGTATAATTTATAGGTATTCTTGCTCGAAAACCTCAATAATTAATTTTAGGTTTAATAAATAATAAATAATTTTAATAAAAAATAAAATAAAATAAATCATATCATTTTATATATTGGGGCCAGTTTTAGATACAATTCAGTGAAAACAAACAAACAAAAAAATAGATTATTGCTAATTTATTTTATAATATTTTATTTTTTGCAAAACAATAAAATAAAATAAACATATACATATATAGCAAATTTTACAAATGCAATAAAAAAAATTATATTTAATTAAAATATCTTTATCATTTATTTAATAGAAAAAAAAATGTATTAAAAATTTTAATTACTGGCTTATCTAATAAAACTCAAAAGAAAAGACAAAATTCCATATTGTTGAGCAAATTTAATAAAGATGTTTTTGGTTTTTATTTATTTATTTTATTTAGAAAATTTTTTAAAAACAATTATTAAAAAATATAATTAAAAGTTATCATTTTATGAGGTGGAGCCATTAGAAATATTGGCAAAGCAAGTACAAAACTACTAGCCTGAGTCCAACTAAGCCAGCAGACAAAATCCTTATTGTTGAGCACTAGAAGGCTTTAAAAAAAAACAGACAGCCACTGAGATGAAACCACTCACGTAGGGCTTTTGAAGTTGCATTGACCTGAAGCATGCAGTGCTGTGCCATTGTTCCAGTAACATTATAGTATAAGAGAATTACACGTCAAGCTTGTTATCAATTAGACCATTATGTCTCTACTTGGCTTTAATGAGTACTGCTACTGCATATTTCCTTTAGAGACAGAAAATGGAACTCATAAATCCATTTGGCTACATGCAGCCCTTGGTTAACAACCACAGGGGGATTCATTATTTGTGCATGATTTCAGAATGGACTCGCCATGAAGAGCAGCGTCAAAGCGTCCACCCAGCTCCCCCTGCGCACTCCAAATTAGTCAATTAGGAGTGTCATTAAAGTAGTGGCAGCGAGGAGGATTAACACCAGGGGAAATAAAAGAGACAGTCTGCCTTGTGCTTGCCCAGGATATTGCCGATTTCCATCCATCAGCTGCTCCAGATGGGGGGATATTAGTAATTTAGATTCTGTCAACAGTACCCAGGAGAACCTTGCCAAAATCGTTCCCTCATCACCGCCCTGCTCTCCTTGAATGTAATCATATCTGCCGAGTGCTAAGCGAGGGCAAAAAAAAACAAAACACCTTTTTCTACCCAAATCTCTATTCATTCCAATCAATGCAGCATTACAATTGACTGGAGGATTTCTATTCATTATAGCTCCCTTGTTCTCAGATACAGAGAGCTACTTCCTTGTCCGAGTAATGCAAGAATAATGGCAAAATCTCATGTTATAAAAACAGTTTTAAGGGTCAGTGCTTGTGTCCATGCGCGTGTGCACATTTCGTTTGAAATAACACTGTAAGAAGACCGTTGCACATGGACAGACACAGGCTGGAGAACACAATGGCCCGATGTCTTTCAACTGGCTTTCATAAGGATAAGGCCAGTGAATGTTTTGTACCTGCAGGGCAGCTCTCAATAGTAAGACTCTATAATGTATGTGTGTGTGCATTCAGGAAGGACATTAAGTCGTCCTTTTCTGTTATTGCGGGAACAAAAATTCTAATTTAATTTGGCGATGTATCTCTTTTTCATTGTGCTTTAGGTGGGTGCAGAAATCTGAGGCTGAAGCTGATGCTATTCATTATTTATTTATCATTCCTGGCATCCAGCACTGTAAAAAATGTTTTGTCAGGCTACCTAAAAATGTGCTTCATGTGGTAACATCTAAATCAATCTGACAACATCCAGTTACATCAACGAACGTCCTTTTTGAGGGTCAGATCTGCTGGAAATCACTCCCTAAGTAACAACAACAGTTTCAGTTTTTAGTGTGTCATTAAAATCAGACCAGACAAGGATAAGATCGGCAGACGTTAAAGAGGTTCATCCAAAAATAAAATTGATAATGAATTATTAATTACTCGGCTTAATGTGGTTTCAAACTCTCATTTTGATGCTATCTTCATTAGACACAAAAATAGCTTTTAAAGATGACAAGTGCTGCTGTCTAGCTCCAAAAAGGATGTAAAAGTACTATAAAGTCTGTATGACTCAATATTTCATATCTTCTGAGACAGATTAACAAAACTATTAGACAAAACTACTTTTTAAAGGGGTCATATGACGTTGCTAAAAAGAACATTATTTTGTGTATTTGGTGTAATGCAATGTGTTTATGCGGTTTAAGGTTCAAAAAACACATTATTTTCCATATAATGTACATTATTGTTTCTCCTCTATGCCCCGCCTTTCTGAAACACGTCGATTTTTACAAAGCTCATCGGTCTAAAAAGCGAGGTGTGCTCTGATTGGCCAGCTATCCAATGCGTTGTGATTGGCCGAATACCTCAAGCATGTGACGGTAATGTTACGCCCCTCACCATACTGTGATGCTGTGT
>NW_015654934.1:21340-27220 GCF_001515625.1 Sinocyclocheilus rhinocerous
ATAGTGATGTAGGTATGTGGGGGCGTGTTAGAACGAGCCGTTTTAGGTAGGAGTGGTTGACTCTCTTTGATATCTCTTTGGATTTGAGACTTTAGTCTTTGCAACTTTACAGATCTTCTTTATGCACCAAGAGCTTGTAACACTCCAAAGAGAAAGGAAAAATTTAAATCGCATCATATGACCCCTTTAACTGCTACTTTCTGCTAAGAATGAGTTAGTATAACTTAAGACAAAGTTAGGAATATTACATTTCTTAAGAATGCCTTCTTTTTCCTTATTATTATATTTGTTCTAAAAACAAAACTTAATAAGAATCTGAATTCCTGAAAAGAATATAAAAAAATGCTAAACCAAGTGCTGAACTTCCATCATGCCAGTTAACTGTGTGATTATAACACAATCAGAATTATAACACAATCTTTTCTGTCATCAAGAATTAAAAAAATATATTTTAGGGACATTCTTATGAACTTTTTAGAATCTATCTTAAGTCATTTCTTAACTACTTCTTTAAGAAGATTGTGAAACTGGCCCCTGAAGCCACACAATAGCTTTTTATGATGAACAAACCAAAATCTAAGTCTTTATATACGCTGATGATCCTCAACCGCAGCTCTCAAATATGACACCTATGGTACAGGTTTGAAGTCACTATGAATTTTGATATTATTGACATCCAAAATGCACCGTAGATTTGCTTTGGGAGGAAATAATAATGAATAGATAATGATTTATATTGTGGTCTACAGCTTCAGAAGACATGGAATACAGTGCATGAGTATATGAAATAATTTTATGATGCTTTTTGTCCTTTTTGGAGTTTGACAGCCTGTTGATCTTTAAAAAAAAAACTTTTTTTTGGAACATCATGAGGGTGAACAAATAAGACAGAAATTTCAGTTTTTGGTGGACCATACATTTAAGTGCAGATCAAAGTATTAAAAATACTCAGTAAGCAACATTGAATAAGAACAAAAACTCACCTCTACACACAGTCCCGTTGTCCACAGACTCATACCCGGCCTTGCACACACAGCGCCCGATAGGAACCAGCCACTCCCCATCTCCATTGCAGTACAGTTTAATGGGAACATCCACTTCCTCTCCATTAGGTACACAACTGCCCCGGGCAGACACCAGAGAGGTGCTCTCCGCACCTGACAAGGTCTCCTCAAAGATGGCCCCATTCCGAATAACTCGGGGGCATTTGCGATAGAAAACCTTCACGGCGATGAGCGACATGCATGCTCCGTAATCCTGAAAGGCCAAGTAGAAGCCTTTACGGGACACCGGCCCGAAGCTGCGTACTTCCGTGTTGATCTTCATCACACGGCCGCCCAGGTCCACCTGGGAGAAACTCTCATCGGCCGCAATGGTGTCCACCTTGATCCAAGGGTTCTCCATCCAGGCGGGATACATCTTGGTGGCTACGTCCTTGTCAGTTTCGAAGTAGTACAGATTAAAAGTCTCCTTGCAAGAGCCAGTGACGTTCGGGATGCTGCTGCAGTCTCGCACGGAGAACTTCATCTCCACGTGGATTCGTTGGGCTCCTCGCCGCTGGATGTATTTGGTGCGCACCCAGTTGTTTTGGTTGCCATTGAAGACGTTGCACACCTGGTAGGTGCGGATGGTGCTCATGTTCTCGTCGTAGCCACTCACCTCTTCCCACTGGGACCGAAGCACAGATAATAATGTTTGAATAAGCAATGTGTGCTTCTAATAATAAAAGCATGTTTTTCATTCCATTTGCATATTTATGGAACATTAATTCGTGGTTTCGCACCATTACCGACACATTATGACATCTAAGGTAAAAATGTGCAGAAATTAGACAAATGGCATGGATTGCATTAAAAATAATCTAATTTGGAATTCATTCAACTTCTATTTCTGCACCACTTGAGTCACGCTGAATTTGTGCGCTTAATTATTCATTTATGCTAAGTCTGATCATCTAAATTATTTCAATGAGTCTCACCCCCAATGATGGATATATCGTCCAGCCCAGCTCTGCCGTTGCCGTCGTGGAGTCCATCAACACATCTGAAAAGAAATGCATGTCAAAAACCTGTAAGTTTAAAATGCTGCCGCTAAGAGCCTTTTACTGCACTGTTTGCTGTTTGAGCATTCGTGAGGTCATTGTACTTCAAACCTCTTAACAGTAATTATGATGCATAATGGATAGCTTTTCTGAATGTTAAATGAAGGATGACTCACACTGAGATGCAGAATAACAGTTGACCATTTCACAGCGGTAATAGCTCGCTATTTTTGACTCTTATTGTTAATCAAATGCTACAAATGGCCATTACTAGATTGGAAGTGTTATCCATCACAGATGATAGATCACACCATGTTCTAACATCTGCTTCCCTTCACATCTAGTTCGTAATTGCCCGGGGTGACACAAGGTGCCTTTCTATTCAATATGGCAAATAGGACAAAATAGTTCAGAAATATGACTCTGATCTGACATTATTCAGCACACTCACAAAATATGAATAATGAGACTCTAGAGAGGTTTTTAGTGCAAAAGATTTTGTTGTACTGCTTTGGTCTAAGGAAGCAAAATACAAATGAACAAATTAGGAATGCTCTGATATTAACTGTCTGGCCGAAACCACTAAGCAGACAATTATTTTCAACTAATGGTCAATATAAAATTCTAAAATAGCTCTGAAATAATCTAAGTTCATGTGGAGTGGCATTTACTCTGAACTGAGCCATTCTGAGACACTGAAAACAGTGGATCATGAGCTACTTGTGTGTTAAAGAACACAGTGCCCGCTGAGCTATGCAACTTGCAGCGCAGCAGATATTTAATTACATCACATCACAGCCTTTGCGATTTGATAAGCCATAATGGGTTTTCACGACCATGATTTGTTAGAATTCATAAAAAGTGAACGCCCAACTGGCGAGTAACACCGTTTCACACTTGCCAATGACTGCGATTGTGAATCGGGATTTGGCACTTGATGAATGAAAATCTTGGACTGACTGAGATGCTAAGAGTATACCGTATTCGTTTAGTAATCGTTTAAGGCCAATCGGTTAAGGACAAAAATCTATGGAGTGCAGGATGATTCTTCAGTATTTCTGGTCTGTTTTCCTAGACATTTTAAATCTGTACATCTGCCAAAAATCTGTATTTTTTCAATGTTAAAGAGCATAGACAGCCTCAAAGCTAATAAACTTGAACTAAAAGTTGTAAAACCTCCCAAGAATTTTGATTTTATAGGGTTCTAATCTGAAAATCCCATAAGCCAGTTGCGTGAAACATTCAGAATGGAGACGGGAAACTTTTTTTCCCCAAATATTTAGAAAAATTAGAGTACAACCATCTGTCCAAAGCTGTAATTCAGAGTATAGCTGTTTATTTTCATGTATATAAGAAATGTGACTGAGCATTTTTCATGTCTTGAGGGATGATCACATATGGGGGTCCTGCCAGGGCATATGGGCCTCAGTCAAGGCAACATAAACACATCCAGTGTGACACACAGACTCCCCGTGGCATTTATGAATCGGGATTTGGCAAGTGGCAAGAGGACTTCCTGAGATCGAAGCCAGAAGCCCCGTGTCACATAATCCTGGGATCCCTGTAAACACTGGCTCGATACAGCCTCAGCCATTAAGTGTCTCATTTATATTTCAGCAGCTTCTGCAGCTCAGGGGCAACCAAAGATATTTCTCTCAGGAACAGCACCATCGCTGTGGGTTTAGTGCTGTGAATGTGAGAATATGATGAGGCTGGGAGGAAAATACAAGAGGAAACAAACAATCCTCTTAGACTTTATAAGCCCACGGGCCAAACAAAAAAGCACAAAACATGATTACTAATACAGCCTCATGCATTCAAGTAAAACATCCATGCAACAATATAATGAAAACCAGTACATTAACAATTGTCTGTGCGTTGAAAGAGAAAGTTGTAGCATTTCCCAGTACTTGGTGCACTGTTTAATCAATCCCCCACTCCATCTGTCCAGGCATTCATGCAATCTCTCTCTCCCTCTCTCTCTCTATATTTTAATGAAAAGTAGGGCAGCGGGAGCCCAAGTCCAGTACATATAATCCTTACAGGCTGCGCTACACTCTGTATACCACACTGGATTAATCCCACGGGAAACATGGCGAGTCTTCACTAGATTTTAGGTCAGCGTGCCAAGGCACAACTTTCAGTCCCACATTTTTTATTTATTCATTTCATCACCCAGTTTGCACATGCTGAGCCATGCCAATGCGGTAAACACAAGAATGCACCCCAAATCCACAGATCATCATCTTCCTCATACCAAATCACTCTCTTTGGGACATTATGTTATCCATGCTATGTGTAAAATATGTATTTTAATATGTAACACAGCATGGTATTTAAATGGAGACGAATAAATCTCACATACCAATAAATAATGGCACAACATCATAGCAAGTACGGAGGATTAAGGAATGTTGATTTTTCTGTCAAATGCTCTAACATGATAAACATAGAATCCTCCCACTTGACGTTACTATGAGTGAGAAAATATCAACAGTGAAACTTTAAGTGGAGAAATGGGTAAACACTATCAGTAACAAATCTGAACAGGCTCGGTAAACACCACTTTGGCTAAAAGAGGCTGAGAAGCTGAATACTTGAAGTCTAATTTGCTCTTGTGATGGTGCTCTTGAGAATCTACTGTATGAGCTACACTTAATGTTTTTTATGGCCACACTGTTCCTTTGCATTTCCATACGTATGAGGCTGTATGAAAAAACCTGGTTGAGACACATCTAGAAATTAATCTAGATTTAAAGTCCATTGTACATTGTCAATAGAGTTGTGATGCATAAAGCACCATTCATACAGGAGTCAGAAGACTTTCTGTTGGTCAATATGGTGAATTCACATGACAAACTTGAACCTGATGCAGAGGTTTAGATGAAACTGTGACCTGTGATGTCAGTAGGGCTGCCACTAACGACTAATTTTATTTAGATTAATCTATCGACTAATTTATCGATTAATCTAAACGATTAATTTCCCACAAAATAATCAACAATTTTACTTAAGAATATTTTATTAAACTATATTTTATTAAACCAAATGAAATCCAAATTTCTATGAAATCCTTTTTTTAAAGCAAAAGTAAAGTGCAACATAGAGTGCAAGAAGCAAGTGTCCATCTCATAGTCCAAATCACTGAAATCAAAGTTCAGTATTATAGTGTAAGAATGACAACATATCCACGTGTTCTAGTCTACTAATAATAAAGTTATAATCAAAAAAACACTTTTTAAAGGAGTATTTACCAGAAATGTTATTCACCAGAATTTATTTAGGAGAAAATATAAATGTGCAGTAGGGCTGTGTATCACGATACCGAGGCCACGATACGATACGTATCACGATACAGGACTGCACTGAATTTGTACACATACTAATATATTTTTAAAAATCATCTTTACATTGCTGGTAGGTTATCATTGCACAAATTAACACAATTTCTACATTTAAAAAAATTAAAATTAAAATTAGAAGAGTTCTAAACTAATGCGCTGTCTTCACTGTATCTCACATACTCACGATTTTAGTCACTCACACAGATCACGTTGCGCGCGCGCGCACAGATATTCAGTAACACAAATTTTTAGCGCTGCCCCGCAATTTTATCAATAAAATAGCTTAATCGCTCAAGAGCTACATTATCTTTCTCATTTATATATTATGCTCTATTCATAATTTTTTAGAAACCTCGCACTTTTCGACTCCATTTTAAACGGTGCTCTCGTATTCAAATTAAGAATACGAGACAGTGGACAGTCAGTTAAATCCACTGCTGCACACGTGCCACAATATCGATACAGGGCCAGCTGTATCGATACTCGTATCGTCAA
>NW_015654934.1:27408-27677 GCF_001515625.1 Sinocyclocheilus rhinocerous
AAAAATAAAATAAAATCAATTAATTGGAGATGCTTTTGATTATTAAAATTTAATGGAACAATTAAAATGAAATTCAGAAAATAATGGAAAACAGAATTTGGTAAAGATAAAACTGTAAAACTCAATTAATTAGACAGGCTTCTTGATTAATACAATTTAATTTAATGATTAAAACAAAGTATAGAAAAATGAAAATGGAAAAAAACAGAATTTGGAAATAAAATGGATTTCATAGGGCCCTATAATTATAATTAATTTTTTTGTGGTAA